>NC_024797.2:5271604-5562091 GCF_000309985.2 Brassica rapa
AAAATTGAATATTGTAATAAATATATGTTGATTTACGTTAATATAACCCGTCTCATTTATAATATTTTTTTTAATTTTTGGGAGAGTTCTTATAAAATACCAACACTTATTATATAAACTAACACATTACTTAAATAAAACCAATATTTTTTAAAGCAATCTCACTTTGAGATTAAAAGACACCTTCTTTAGATGAAAACTTGCAACTTTGACATTATTTTTTCACCATTTTATTATTAGTAGATTAGTGAAAATTTGATTTGAAAAATGCATGAGAGAGACTATTTATAGATTTTTTTAAAGCCTATTTGAATAGTCACAACCCTTCAATATGAATAGTCGCATTCTTCTAATACTCACAACTTCTCACTTTTTAAAAGATACTAGTGAATAGTCACAACTTTTAGACTATTTTTAGAAGGACACAACCTTACAACATATAACTTTTAGAAAAGACACAACTCTCTACACATATTTTTCAAAAGACACAACCTTTCAACATAATTGAAGTTCACAGCCTTAAGAATTAATTGGAAAAGACACAACCTTACAACATAGAACTTTTAGAAAAGACACAACCATTTACACTACTTTTTAAAAAGACACAACCTTTCAACATAAGTGGATTCATAACCTTAGAAATTAATTGGAAAAGACACAACCTTCCAACATAGAACTTTTAGAAAAGACACAACCCTTTACACTTCTTTTTCAAAAGACACAACCTTTCAACATAAGTGGACTCACAACCTTTGGAATTAATTGGGATTGCTATTATTAGTAGAAAAACAATCCCACTTTGAGATGTAAAGACACCTTATTTAGATGAAAAGTTGCAATTTTGACATTATTTTTTTCACCATTTTATTATTAGTAGATTAGTGAAAATTTGATTTGAAAAATGCATGAGAGAGACTATTTATAGATTTTTTAAAGCCTATTTGAATAGTCACAATCCTTCAATATGAATAGTTGCATTCTTCTAATACTCACAACTTCTCACTTTTTAAAAGATACTAGTGAATAGTCACAACTTTTAGACTATTTTTAGAAGGACACAACCTTACAACATATAACTTTTAGAAAAGACACAACTCTCTACACATATTTTTCAAAAGACACAACCTTTCAACATAATTGAAGTTCACAACCTTAGGAATTAATTGGAAAAGACACAACCTTACAACATAGAACTTTTAGAAAAGACACAACCTTGTACACTACTTTTTCAAAAGACACAACCTTTCAACATAAGTGGATTCACAACCTTAGAAATTAATTGGAAAAGATACAACCTTCCAACATAGAACTTTTAGAAAAGACACAACCCTTTACACTTCTTTTTCAAAAGACACAACTTTTCAACATAAGTGGACTCACAACCTTTGAAATTAATTGGGATTGCTATTATTAGTAGATACATGTAACAAAATCGATAGAAATATACATCTAATAAGTAATACTAATAACCCAACTGACTCTACAAAAAAAAAAAGCCGTTGTGAATGTTAAGTCTTTAAATCCTTGATTTCCGAGTTTCCATGTCCCGTACATATCGTTTGTTTGTTTGTTTTCACTTTTCGTCTTTTTATTTTTCTTTACAATCACCCATATGTTACGTATAAAACTCATAGATTTTTTGTCCAAAAAAAAAAAAAGTTCATAGATTTAAATTCAATATCTCCGAGAGCTGAAATATGCTATAGTATTTTTAGTTGTTTTAGGTAACGTTCGCTTTATTTGTTTGGCGTTAACGGTTACAACGTTTGCGGCCATCCCTTCACGTTTGCATCGCTCACCTAATTTTAGCTGCTTTAAAGGAACCGTTTACGGTCTCTTGTCCTTTTCTAGTTCCCCTTAAAGGCCTCGTAAACCATCTCTTCATCAATTTCATGAATCATGACCATGTTTCACGTTTTACTTCTCTGCTCTATATTAGAACAGAATTGAATCTATATTAGATATTAATCAATTAGATGTTTATCTTGAGCTGCCTAACACTGAGACTATTAATATTATAGAATAGCATAACTGGGTAGTACTAAGAAGATATTATTATGTCTTGCAATATTTTAATCGAGGGTGTTTGAGTGGATTCGACACTATGTAAATGGTAATTAGTTATCTAAAACAGTGTTTAGCGTCACAATTAATGATTTACTTATATTATAATTACAGTGTTTATCTTCAAAGTATGATTGAATCGAAGATATTTTTCGAAACCATCCACTGATTAAGCTTTAAAGTAGCAACATATACTATTAACAAACACACCACCTTATTTGGGTCCCAACTGATCACCTAACCTATACGCCACCTTAGTTTGGGTCACATACATTAGACGTCTCGGCGTCTCGCTATATGCATTTGCACATGCATGCTTAACCTTAACTGTACGCATAAAATTAGAAACTCGGTATACTATTTAGCTCTCACGTGGATAATTATTATTTTTTGCTACGGTGGATAATTATTATTGATACGATGTAAATATAACTTGTTGATATAAATTCTGATAAAAATTTCGATCGTAATAATTGATTTATAATATTTATTGTAACTAAACTCTAATATTACATGTCACCAATAGAATCTATAATGTGAGTTATGTTTATGTAGGTGATTTTAGAAACTGTAGAATTAGTTGCAGGTTGAAAAAAGCTGCAATAATTTTAAATCTTTGCAACCGTAAAAATCACAATACAACAAAAATTCTAGTCGATTAAAGCGTTTGCTGATACACCAATTATGAATAGCAAAATTTATTTTCTATAAGTTTTAGAAATCAAAGAAAAATGAGTTGATGTGCTTTTGTTAGTTACGAATTCACATCAGTTTAATTAGTTCCATTTGGATACATCACCTATTCCTAGAAAACGGTACAAAATTAAGTACAAATCATAGTTATATATTAACGTCACGACTCCACACAATCATCATTAAAGATAATTTGATTTATCAATAAACATAAACTGAATTTGTTGTTTTGGGAAAATATCTTATATAGCATATAAAAATTATTACAAAATATACAAAGGGAATAATTCCAAAATTACATTTATTAAAAGATAAAATAGTCAAATTATTTAAACCCTAAATTTTACTTTAATTTCACCCGCTAAATAGTGAATCATAAATAAATAAAAAAATTTAAAAAGTATTTTGAACTTTTAATATATACTATTTAGGAAAAAAATCTCTGTATGCTATCTTTAAAAAATTATGTTTCATTGCTATCAAATGCTATTTCTATTGTTATTTTATTTTTATAATATACCGAAGATTAATAGTAAAAATAAACCAAAAAGGATCTCATACGAAATAAAATAAAATGAATTATAGTATACGTCACACACAATCCACAACGTTAATTCGCTTGCTCTCTTCTATAAATCCCATCGTCACACTTCTCCTCCTTTCACCAAAACATTTTCTATTAAAAAAAAAAACTCAAACCCACTTTTTCTCTTTCTCTAAGTTCTAAGAAAATGGAAGGAAGACAATATTACCCTCCAAGAGAGAACGTCGACGGGAACAGAACAACCTTGGGAGGACCTCACTCGCCGTGGCATTCACCGGTTCCTTATCTTTTCGGTGGTTTAGCGGCGATGCTTGGTCTCATAGCTTTCGCTCTTCTGATCCTCGCCTGCTCTTACTGGCGTCTCTCCGGTTATCTCGACGGCGAGGAGGATCAGAGCAGAGACAGAGATCTTGAGGCCGGAGATGTGAAACCCGATAAGGCCGTGAAGGCTGTACCTTTGCCTGAGAAGTTCTTGGTGATTATGGCTGGAGATGTAAAACCCACTTACTTGGCGACGCCGGCTGAGAAGAGCTGTACTTGTGACGATGATGAAGATGGTGATTATGACGTGAAGGCTGGTGATCAGGTGGTGCGGCGGAGTACTGAGAGTAACGGTTCGACACACTGAGAGACAGAGTATTATGTGAAGAGAAAAAAACAGAGGCTCGTCTTAGGTGGACAGTTCTTGATAACTGTTTGTATCTGACCCGGTTGGTTCTGGTATTCGGGTCGGGTCAGAGCTTTGCATGATGAGATTTATAGTTATATAGTCTGACTCTTAAGGTGGCGAAAAAAACTTAGAAAAAGAAAGAATTGGTTCTGATTAATGTTATTTAATCTCAGCTTTGCATTAATTTGTTTAGGCTTTTTAAGTTGTAAGTTTGTAATTCATCAGTTTTGTTCCATTTCTTAGTTATAATGGAAAAATATCGGAAATTTGTAAATTTCAGAGACTTTGAATGGATTTGTGATTTTTTAAGTTAAAATGTAAATGGAATTTCAATACTATATAATTATAATTGTAATGTTTTTTTTTTAAATGAATTATAATTGTGATGTTATGGTCATGACTCAGGACCAGTTCATGTTTTCTCGTGGGGTTAATGTGACAAGTGGTTTGGAAGAGTCTTCAGGATAGAAAACTGAAGCCAGCACCAAAGGCACGTGCCTTCACATATGCAGAACATAGTCTGATTTTAGTTAGGTGTGTCTCTGATGCGGCGAGGTGAAGCAGTAGTTTCAATCAATGGTTAGTGTGTAATTTTATTTCCTTTTTGCATAATCTCTTCTGTAAATAATAAGGAATATTTCTAAGGGGTGTTCAAAACAAAAAAGAAAGGAATATTTACAAGTTTGAAGAAAGACATTAACATCTTTAGGGTTTTTCTTTTTCCATATGCTATCTTATCTTCGTAGGCCTAAGCTAGGTTTCTACTTTCTATTACTTTGAAGCTATGCCTTCTTCAAATATACATTCATCCACATTTTCAAATCATGCTATTCATATGGATTAGCAAACTATTATTGTGAATTATACATTATGTTTATAAATTAAATTTTATGAAAAACCGACAAACTTCTGTTGCCAAATAGCGGTTATATCCTCTTTAGTTGCACATTTAAATTTTTTTTTTAAGTAAAACATGGATTATTTTATCAAATTTATTTTTACGGCCCACATCTCGGCAAGCTATTCGGCTTAAATCCGGATAGGACATATGTTGAGACCCGATGTTAGATGCTAAAAAAATTCTGAATCATCTTGTAAAATACCTTGCAACTATTTGGTATCTATGCCGTAAAAGAAGTTGGCTCGTATTGGTGGGCTTCATTTAGGCCGATTATCGTTATATTCACTTTGTTTCATATAAACGATATGCCTTCCAAAAGGGTCTACAGTCTCAAGTCCAGAGAGAGATACGTACCATGAGGCTTCTAAACCATCCCAACATCGTGCAGATACACGAGGTTTGTATCCCTCTCTCTCTCTCTGTCTCCTCAAACTATACAGTTTTCTTGTTTTTTGATTCTCGAAATTTAAACTTCAGGTGATTAAAATTTAAAGTAAGATGGCTGGATCACTAAGCATCATTCACTAAGCACCACTAAGTAAATGTGGAGACTTCATAAATCATAATTTTTCGAATGGCATACTGATTTGTTGATGTTTGCTTTTCCGTGTTTGGAACATCTTGAAAATTTGGTAATGCTTCATAATTGATTTATTGATACTAACAAATATGATTCAAAATTTACAAATTTCATATAACTCATTGATTCTGATTCGGTTTTAGTTTTCCTGTATGATCTTTTTGAGTATTTATGAAATCTTGTTTGGATTTCGTTTTGAATTTAAACCGTCTGTGCAAAATCAATCAAGATAACAGTGGAAAAGATATGTTGGTATTGTAATTTAAATGTATGTTTTTATTATTTTTATAAATATCATTTTTCTCATAGTAAATTAAGATTCGTATAAACTTTGCTAGAGCTTATCAAACCATTTAGATTCAGAAGTATTAGAGCTTAAAATCTCCTTTAATTTTACTCAAAAAAAGCATTAGAATATAATTAATGGATTCTTAGAATGAAGTTCTTAGCAGAATATAAGAAACTGTCTATTTAATTTTTAACTAATTATGCTCTTAGAAGCTCCTCTGATATGTAACGTGGAGGAAAGCAACAAAAGTATCAAAGCATATAGTTTCCAAGAGCTTTTTTTTGGCCCATGTGCACTTTCTATTATTTTTGCCTAAAGAGTTATCAATGTAATCGGGATCTATGATCTGGGCCAATATTCGTATTATCTCCCGCTAAACCAAATACTTTAGCAATATGGCATATAGTGAGTTAGCATTTGGGCCTACTAAAGCCTAATATCATATTTTTGTATAAATATTTGAAAACAAATTAATATATTTAGATCAATTTAAAACAATATATATATATATAATATATAACATATCACGAAGTTCAGATATTTACAATATTTGAAAGTAAAATATCTTGGGAATTTGTACTTTCTTTTTCCAAAACACTCCACTTGTGGACCAATATGCTCACCAAAAAGGAAAAAGCCAACAAAAACTTTTCTTAGAAAAACTGGCATGATTAGGTTGATATTTTTTTATTTTTGGTTTTCTATTTTAAAACGTCAAAGATTAAAAAAAACTAAAAGAATATGTTTTCTTTTTGCTAAATCTGAAATTTTTGTGGATAAAAATAAATAGATATTTATCCAAAATCAGATATTATTCGACCAATTAAGCAACAAATATCTTTCAATTTTCTAAATTTAAAAGGCGGGGTGGAAAAGAAGGAAAGATAGACTAAAAGCAATTATGGCAATCTAATCCACCTAGCTACCAGCTTCTGAACAGTGACGTATATCCACACAAAAAGCGTTGTTTATCTTCAGTTTGTTGACAAGAGAAGCTATAACAAGAGCATATGATGCCACATTCCTCCCTACGAGAGTCACGAGCTCACCAGCCAATCGGTCAAAAACAACACACATATAAATATCTTTCTTTTGATTACTTTCCAACAACGGTCGCTATCATCTAAAAGTCATCTACAACTCTTCATAGCCTTCATTAGTTGAGTTAACTTCCCTCTCAGACACAAACTGGACCCTTCAGAGCTCATAAACATCTTCTTCTTTCTTTCTTCTCTCTTTCTCTCCATCTCTCAGATGGGTTTGTTTGGGACGAAGAAGATCGGCAAGTACGAGATAGGAAGGACAATCGGAGAAGGGAACTTCGCAAAAGTGAAACTTGGCTACGACACGACCAATGGTACCTACGTTGCTGTGAAAATCATAGACAAGGCTCTGGTTATCCAAAAGGGTCTACAGTCTCAAGTCCAGAGAGAGATACGGACCATGAAGCTTCTAAACCATCCCAACATCGTACAGATACACGAGGTTTTGTATCTCTCTCTCTCTGTCTCCTCAGACTATACAGTTTTCTTGTTCTTGATTCTTGAAATTTAAACTTCAGGTGATTGGGACCAAGACAAAGATCTGTATTGTGATGGAATATGTTGCTGGTGGCCAGCTTTCAGACAAACTTTGTAGACATAAGATGAAAGAATCAGATGCCAGGAAGCTTTTTCAACAACTGATTGATGCTGTTGACTATTGTCATAACAGAGGAGTTTACCACAGAGACCTTAAGGTTAAGAGAAGAAATGAACTTTATAAAATTCTATAAACTCTCTGTTTTTGTAAGAAACTTTGTGGATGATTTGATTTTTCTTTTTGCAGCCACAAAACTTGCTTTTAGATTCAAAGGGTAATCTCAAAGTCTCTGACTTTGGACTAAGTGCAGTTCCTAAAGTAACACTTTCTTATTCTGATGATATAACTTTCTATTTAGTATTTACCAACCAAATCATTGCTTGTGAAAACAATCAAGTACTAAATAAGGTTTTGGCTGTTAAATCCAGTCAGGGGATATGCTTTCTACAGCTTGTGGGTCTCCATGCTATATAGCACCTGAGGTAATAACAATAACTACTTTGAATAATGTTTCAAAATCTCTGAATAGAAGCTGATTTTTGTTAATGAAAACAGCTTATTATGAACAAAGGCTACTCAGGAGCAGCAGTGGATGTGTGGTCTTGTGGAGTTATTCTATTTGAGTTGCTTGCTGGTTATCCACCGTTTGATGATCATACACTTGTGGTTTTGTATAAGAAGATACTCAGAGCAGATTACACATTCCCACCAGCATTCACTGGAGCACAGAAGAAGCTAATCTTTAACATTCTTGACCCAAATCCTCAAAGGGTATAAAACAAGAAAGAATATACAAATATGCATTCATCATTGTCAATCCCAAATTGAGTAATAATGTTTGAGAACATTTGGATGCAGCGTATGAAACTAGCTGAGATAATCATTCAAGATTCTTGGTTCAAGTTAGGTTATACACCAGCTTATCATCACCCAGACTCAATCAAGGCAAGTTGATTCACTAGATGTCTGAAATGCTAATAGCTTTGGGTTGTTATGTACTATTTTCAAAGCTGTATATAACTTATCTGAATCTGATCTTGCAGGAAAATGTTGCTGAGATAAATGCAGAAACCGCGTCTTCAAATTTCATAAACGCTTTTCAGATAATAGCAATGTCCAGTGATCTAGATTTGTCAGGTCTCTTAGAAGAACAGGTAAAAGACATCAAAATTGGTTAAATCTTTAAACTAATCTAACAAAAAAGATACTAATCCTTGAAACTTTATGTTATTTTTATCTCTCAGGATGATAAGATTTATAAAACCAAAATTGGGTCCAAGAACACTGCACAAGAAACAATCAAGAAGATTGAAGCTGCAGCAACTTATGCTAGTTTATCAGTTGAAAGAATAAAGCATTTCAAGGTATAATAACTGAAGATACTTATATAGATCATCAAGTCTAATCAAGATCTCATACATGCATCTTTTTTGTTGTTGTTTTTTATTTACCAGGTTAAGATTCAGCCAAAAGAGATAAGATCAAGATCTTCTTTTGACTTATTATCAGCAGAGGTTATTGAGGTGACTCCAACAAATTGTCTGATAGAAATATCAAAATCCGCAGGCGAGTTAAGACTATACATGGAGGTAAACTGAACCAAAAGTTACTAAACCAATTCAATAAAAAGACCTTTATAGAGTCATCTAATGTATGAGATGGATTTTTTGTCACGTTACAGTTTTGCCAGAGTTTATCCAGCTTGCTTACGGCGGAAGTAAGCTAAGGCCTAAGGGCCATAGATTCTCAAGTTAAATGTCGTGAAAGGCGATGAATATAGGAAGAAATAAAGCATATATTGCAGATTGAAGTTGCAGTGACATGAAGAGAATGGATTCAAAGAGTAATTCATGTCGTGTGGTGATCTCATAAGCAAATTGATCTCATAAGGGTGTAAAATAATAGATTTTTTTCTAAGCAAATTGTTAAATAACAAAATCGATCAAAAATATAAATGAAGCAGGCAAATAAATATTTTTTCGAAATAACAAAAATGTATTGATCTCCAATGCAGTTTATAGTTCTAAATCCTCCACTCAAACTTCGACATATGGATTCTGATCAATTAGAACTTTCCCTCGTGCGCACACGAGGTATGCTCTGTTTTCTCTGTTTTGGGCTGCTTACCGAACTCTTCAAACAAGTTCTTCTCAGTTCTCACGCATCTTTCAGTATTGTGTGACCACGAGCATTTATTATTGGCTCTTTGTTTCCTTTCCTTTGCACGTGAAACTTTAAGATGGGCCTAAACACTGAGAGCATAAGATTCTTGGTATTCTGAAGTATGAGTGATGTATAAGCTCGATAGATGACGTGGAGAGGAAGCAACTAGTCATCAAAGCAAGTTAATTTGCTAGAGATCAACGAATAACTTCGGGTTAATTTTCCTTATGTTACTCCCAGAAAAACTCACTCATTTTTTTACGATGTTTACATAATAAGGCCAGTCAACAAGAATTTGAGGATGGCCATTAGGACATCAGAAACGTTAATAAAAACAAAACGATGATCCATACATATTAAATGTCTCGGAAATTTTAATTTCACAGAGAAATTTGAAACAGAAATATAAAGAAATTAAATGCAATCAAGTATTAAAAAAAGACACACCGTTTAAAGTGTTTTCTTTTCTTAGTAAGGCTTCTCGCCAACGTAGTTACCCGGAGGATCGTAGTTACAAGTGATGAAAACTCCTGCACCGTTGTCACAGACCAGACTAGCGCACCCGAGCCTTTTGGTGTCACGCCACACCATCTGAGTGTAGTGACCACACATTCCACTTCCGTCACACGAGTTGGTGTTGTAGTTGTATGTGCTGCCTTCAACCACCCATGATTGCACCGCGAATCCTGGTGCCCAGCTCGAGCCACTTCCCCAGAACAGATTCTCACCGTATGGGCCTGTGGAATGGGTCAACGAGCAGTCGTAACGCCTTTGGTTCGCCCACCATTTCGCGTAGTTCGCTAACTTGCTGTCCCAAACCAGTGGAGGCAAACCTGATCAGAAATGTGATTCATTTCATCAAAATCAATAGCAATAACATTTTATAAAGAAAATCAGAATTTCTAAAGGTGGACTCCGGACTTGCGAGAGATAATGGGTTTAAAGCACGAAACTTCCATTTCTAAAGAAACACATTACACATATAAAAGATGAATATTGGTTATACATATACATGTAAAACTAAACGTATAAAGACAAACCTAAATACCTAAATTGACCAGTGGAAACCTAATTTGCACCAAAATTCAAGATTAACCATCATGTACGTAACAAAAAACAAACTGGAGGAATCCTATGGCAAAGTCAAAACTAACCATCGTTAAAACCTAAGGTTTATTTCATTTGAAGTATACAGTACGCAACCATAATGTTGAAATGTAACAATGTTTATACTAATAAATTAAATACCCAGTCTAGACCGTAGAGCGTTATGTGGGTCAAGGAACTGTCTTGCGATCGAGCCAGCTGGTAGACGCGGGATAGTAGGAGGCCGATAAACAGGCTTAGGGCTCGGAAGTGGGATCCATGGCTTAGGGACGTAGGGGGTAGGGGTAACCGGTGGCCTTGGACGGTAATAGTCTGCATGGACTACTTGGAAGGCGACCAAGATAAGGGAAAGTGTGAAGACAATGACTTTGTTCGTCGATGAACTGGTCGCCATCTTGTGGTATGACTATGAAATGGGATTTGGGTGGTGAAGAGAAATGACTTTGGCGAGTGATTATTTATAAGTTATGTTTTCATGAATTAAATAACGAGTTTGGACCTTTAGGATGATGTCAACTACATTGTGGCTTCCATGTTCGATTATGGTTACCACTCTTTTTGTTTCGCTTTAGTTAAACGGATTTTGTGGGTTTTTAATATTACCATTTGTCTTTATGTACATGTATATGTATATGAACTTCTTGATTAACCAATGTGGATTCGAAGTTAAAAATAAATAAATTATGTCTGCATTTTAAATTTCGAGTTATGTTTTGTTCTTTGCAAAATGTAGGTGTATCTATAAACGAGAGAATAATTTAACTGTTATCTCATATGTATTAAATGCTGTGATGGAACTAAATTATAATCTCAAGTGTGCAATGAAAATGTATGGATTGATATTTTAATTGATTTCTTAATACCAAGTGGCGCAAAAAAAAAAATGTGACCGTCCGTGACTTTTTAATTATGCTTATAGTTAATTAAATGTATCAGGTTTACATGGATCTAAATATATTAATTAGCAATTAACGGATAATAGATTGGAGATGACAATACAAAATATAGCCGGCCTACGAATGTTCCCTAAAAGGACTTCTATCTAATGGTTTTATGTAGAAGTTTTATGATCACCTTAGCTATAGTCTAAATGCTTCCATGGCTTTTATTGTATGCAAAATTACGTTTTGGTCAAATGTACAAAAGTATTTTACTTTCTAGTTGAGTAATAAATTAATTAATTTTTTGTTTACCTTGCTCCCATGTCATGCGACTCATGCTGTTGCCATGTCACTCTCAACAACTACTCGCATCTTTGCATGGGCCTTTAGAAATGAAAAACCGCCAGGCCCACTATTTCCTGGCTTAATTAGTAACTAGTCAAGTAATCCATGATTAGCAACTACAGAAATTATCAAACACGACTAATCAATAAACTTTGTAAGATTACATATCATCATGAAATGGGTCAGAAATTATTTTTAAATCCATGCAAGTGTTTTATATTCCAGAACAAAAGAAAAGAAAGTAGAATTCATTATTATCCACAACTCGTTACATATAAAAACATATTTTGAAAAAAAAACTTTCACCCTCGACACATGCTATAAGCTTATGATCGTAATAATACATAATCATCAATAATCCATTCCTATAATTATACATAAATGTATATATGCATGATATAAATTATTACACACTATGGTAGCTCATCTGACCATAATCTTGAAGCATAACCACTCCGTCAGTCGTCTGATCAAGAACAGAAGCTGATCCCCAAGAACTCGACGATATTGTTTTCCTCTCTAACTCGACTTCCTCCGACCACCAACTCGAACCGTTCGTTAGCTCAAACTCGTTGCCCACTTGAAACAATTCTTTAGAACCACCTCTGTTCATAAGGTCCATGTTATGATTATCTAACTGAAGATCCTGCGAAAAAACGAAATTAGGTTGAAATCCGTGAGTAGGGTTTAGGGATTGCTCTACGTTCTCTGAATAGAGAGGAGAGACTCCATCGTTGATCTCAGCTAGCTTGATATTATTGTTCTGATGAACAACGTTAACTCCTAGAGGGTGGAAGCTTTCTTGGGATCCAAGTTTAGAGTTTTGATCAGGAGTGCTCTGCAGTAGTGGATGAAGCTTGGGCCACAACATAGGGTTGTTATAGAAACTAGAGAAAGGGCTTTGTAGATTCTGAAGCTGCATGTGAAGTTGAAGCCTCTCTAGTGCCGAATTACTAAGATTTTGAGGACTCTTGTTGTTGTTGCTGCTGATATTGTTTTCATTCGAATCAGCAATCGAGTCTTGGCGATTCATTTGTTTCTGTCTTCCGAGCAGCTTCTTCTTCAGTTTTGTGTTCCAGTAATTTTTTATATCATTGTCTGTCCTTCCAGGAAGCTGAGCTGCAATTATAGACCACCTGCACATATATGACATTAATCAAGATTACAATTAATTATAGGAATCTTATCTTCTTTATAGACCACTAATTAACTTCATATTTCATGTAAATGTATGAAGGTGCTTCCAAAAACACCAAAACAAGGAGAAAGAGACAATATAAACCCTAAATTCTATAAGATGTGCCATAGCTTGAAACATGGGCTTGCATGTGTTTCAGCATAAGATTCATAGACAAAAGGTAAAAAGACAAGGTGGTCAAGTTTAGTTTTTACAGAAATTACCTCCAATTCTGAACCCAATAATATATTATATATTAACTAAGATGTGTTGATTAATTTAGTTATCTAATTAATAGGAATTTAAAGATATGGATGAATCACTTACCGGCTTCCAATGCTGATGTAAAGACTCAAGATGATACTATCTTCTTCCTCAGAAAAGCCACCATGTTTGATGTTTGGTCTTAAGTAATTAAGCCATCTCAGTCTGCAACTCTTACCACATCTCTTCAACCCTATGATTCACACAAAACCCTAAAATCAGGACAACGAATTGGGGTAGCAAACCAGAGATTAAGATCTAAGGGGTTGGTTTAGTGAATCTTTCATTGATCCAATTAAGTGATATATAAAAATGTTCAAATTTTTCTTAAGATTATAAGTTTTAGATGATAACATGGTGAAAAAAAAAAAAAAAAACATGGTGAAAATAAGCTAGATCCAGTTGATGATAAGTATAAATTCTACTGTAGTTATTACCAACTTTCTGAGGCAGTGCGATCCAGTTGCCACCAGTGCCATATTTGTCGATGTAGTCCTTGAGCTTCACATCTTCTTCAGGCGACCATGGCCCTTTTTTCACGTTTGCCTTGTCGCAGCATGGAGCTCTTCCCATTTTCTTACGAATCTTTTTGTCTTTTCTTGTTCTTGTTGCTCTTCTTTTTCGAAGTGTTATTATGTTTGATGATGATGAAATGATCTAATGCTTAGAAGGGATGGTTTATAAAGACGAGAAAAGGAAGGTGTTATTGATGATTATTATAACTGAAAATGTAATAATAAAGTTTATAAAAAAAGTCTTCTCGGCCTTCTATTTATTTTAATATAATTCAACTTCAACCCTAATTGTATTATTTTCGGACTAGGGTTTTTGCTTTTTCTGCTTTTTGGATTAGTTTTCTAACCTTTCTTTCTTTATCTATTTAAAAAATGTGGAAAGTTGTCTCAGTTTTAATAATCATTAACGCAAAGAAAGACTTGCGTGAAATTGTGTCCAATTGTATAGCACTTTATATATTTTAATTAACTGATCAAATTAGAGGGCAGGAAAAAACCATCGCCTTGATTTGTCGTGACTTGGGTTGAAATGTTCCCCTCTATAGCCAATCAAATGTCATCGCTAATTAGTTATTTTTAACTTCTGACGTACCTCTTGAATCTGGATAATTTGCTTAACTTTATAATAATGGTTTGAATAAGTGAATTCTGTTAGAAAAGGTATACAAGCTCTTGACTTTCTTATGACAGAAAATTTTGAGTAAATAGCCAAGAGAGTTTTCAGAACTTGCATAATGTGTGGCCTAAATAAGAAACTCAAGCATGTTAAATTTTTTGTTTCTTAGAAGAAAAATATGAACATTTGAGTACCATTTTTCTTGACTAAAGAATTTGAGAAAAATAATAAATTCTTACTAGTAAGACTACTTACCAAACCCCTGCGACATTATTTGGGATTCTGTTTATAAGTAAATATATTGTACGTGAACTAGCAGAAGTAAGACAGTAATAATTATAATTATCAATCCATAGAAAGGCAGAATAATACAATGTGTTTCAATTGTGTTTTTTTCTTTCAACCATGCAACTCTCACCCACCACGTAGTTTTCCGTTTAAATAAAACGTTTCTTGGTTACTGACTCTGTTAAAAACACTCAGTGCTCAATTATAGAAACTGCAGTTTGACGAAGCTTCTAAGATATTAACCGATGATGTAACATGATGAGTTATTTTCAAAAAAAAAATGTAACATGATGAGTATGAAAATGCGTGTGCCGTAAGGAGAAACGTCGATATCGAGAAAGACCAAACATATACTGTTATATGACTCCTTGCAAAATAAGTTTGACTTCATCTCAAAGTAAGCATTTATTTCCATGTCTAGGCCGTTTATTTCTTTCTTAGTTTGATTCTAGAAACTCATGTTCTTTTTTTTTTTGAAAAAAGAAACTCTTGTTCTTTGACTTATAGTTTCTTTTACACATATGCACAATAACACATACGAGTACACTATACTAATATATATAGTTTATATGGATGCTATAATATAGATGCACTGGGTGTATTTTCAACTTCAAATAGAATCTAATAGGAATACGTAAATATATAAATATGAAAATATGAAAATGTTCAGAAGTGTAATCGCTTAAACAATGATCATATCAGAAGAAAGTTCAGTTTTAGCGATTTAATCAACAAATCTGATCATTTTGAAGGTTGTCTTGTTTAGGTAACCACGTTTGATTTTTTTCTTTAACATTCCTTTTTAATTTGTTAAAGAAATTTTCTTTAGACATTAAAAAACTAAACGGATTTCCATTACCGCCATGCAACTTTGACATTTGTTTTTAATTTTTTTATACCCTCGTGTATGTTAACTTTCGTTAAAAGCATCTACAAAAATACTCAATGAAAACAATTTTGAAAGTACTATCAACTAAATCATGCATTAAATTTCTTATATAAGCCTTTTAATTTTAGGTACCATTTCGTTATTTGCTAATAGTAATTTAACAGATGTCATTTATCTAGATTTCCTTTGCAAATTAATTTAAATTTCTTATAACCATAATTAGATATACCGCTAAAATGGTTAATATATATATCAAAATTACTTTGCATGAATCAGGTCAACGACAATTAATTAAAAATGCTAATGGCTTTTCCAACCATACAAGAGTTGCGTTTTAAAGTGAGTAAAGTTTATTTTACTAGTAACTAAAATATTTATATGATTCCTTCGCAATATAACATTTAGTTTGCTTTTCTAATATATATATATATATATTCTATAGGTATATGATTTTTATATTTAGTTATATTTTCTAACGTTTATTTAGGATTTATTAATGTTGCCGATGAAACTGTGGAAATTAATTAAACTGATTGGGTCTCAAAGACTTTTCTTAATGAAAAGTGAGGAGCCTAAATACAATAATTGATCGGAACAACCAGACAACTTACACTAATTGGCCTTGATCGATCACAAAGATGTTGTTTGAAATGTTTAAATCGTATTATTAAATAATATATTCTATCAAAAGATAGTTATTAGTTAGTTAAATAATCAAGTGAGCTAAGGAACCACAACTATGCAACAAAATAACAAGAGGAAGCCATCAAATTTTCAAAAGGAGCAACTGATATTATTTATATTTAATATTCCTTACAATAAAATAAAATATTTTATGCAGTAAATATAAAAATAAAAGATTGAAGACACCAGATAATTCAGAGTTCAATAAAAGCAACACAAATGTTTCTTGTTGTCCTTTTTCAGAACCATAGAATCGATGCATTAGAAAAATACCAAGCTTTAAGACATAACAATCGAGCTGGTTAGTGATTAAATATATGCATATATACATATAATGACTAGTGTACACATAAAATTATACTTTATTCATGTGTCTGATGTTATTAGAAGTAGCAAAATATTCGTAAATTTTTATTGATTTTGTTATCTATTTTGATCTAATAAAAAAAATTAGATATCCAAGGTACACATCAAATCAAATAATAATATACAATAACTATTAAAATGAATAAAGTCACAAATATTATAAATTTAAAACACTGATATTCGATATGATCCAACATATATATATATATATATATATATATATATATATATATTGTTAGAGTATAATGTTGTTTTTGGTAAATATGTTAATTAGAGTTATTTACATATACAAAGTTGATACTATATATATTGTATAATTATTTTTAAAAAGTTTCATAATTATTTTTAATGGAAGTTTTAAAATATTGTAGAATTATTCTTTAATATTCTTGGAAATATATATTACTAGGGGTTTGCCGGCGCTACGCGCCGGTGTTGTACGTTGAGTTGTCTAATAAACTGAAAAAGTCATTTCTGATTGAATTTGTAATTCATGTTAAGTTGATGTATGTATAAGTTGCTTGGAAACGCAATATATGATTGAATTTTACATTACCACATATGTGGTATTTTTGGAGGTTGCTGGTTTTTTTGGATGAGAAAGGGTGAGGAATTGAAATATATATAAGAGGAGAAATAGTTTATCATATATTAAATTAAAAAAAATTACAAAGTAAAGAAATGAGAATTACTTTTTTATTTTTATTTTTATTTTTAAGGCATGCAAGCATCATAGATTATTTTCTTTAAAGACTGGACAACTTATTTTTGTACAGACCCGGTTAGCTTTCAGGTTAGTTTGGTTTATTTTATCTTTCCTTGGTTTTGCTTTGTATAGTTGGAATTGTAATTTCGAAACTCTGATTGGTGTTGTATATGTTCCTTTCAAATTAAGTTATTAATTTTTGATTTAATATGCATTGCAACTCTTTTTGAAAGTTATATAAATTTGCTAACGTTCAATCCTTTGATTTTTTTAGGTAGCGTATCAAAAAAGGAAGAGAATATCTGGAATTTTAAAATCATTTGAAGGTTTTAATATTTATTGGAGATATTAATATATCGTAAGGAATTAAATTGGTGGTTTAAATTGTTTAGGAGTCTTTGGTTTAGCTAACCAAGACATTACTATTATTTATCGTAAGTTTTTATAGGGAGTGCCGTTTATGACCAACTGAGTTATCGTTTAGCTTGGTTTTATAAGTATCACTTTGTATTGAAAACCAAATATTTTTTTGCGATGTAAAATAATGTTTTAGTTGTATACAAATTTATTCTTTCCGAGTTGTTTTTAGCATCACGAATTAGTGTTTTCCTTATAACTTATTTTGAGGAAATTTGTATACATTATCTAATACTTAGCATAAACAAATTCTCGTAAAGATTGTTATGATCATGAGTGGATGTTTTACTATGTACTTAGATGGAATAATGTCGCTTCTACTGAGATTTATATCTAAAGTTTTGAAAAATTCAACGGGATTTACACTGCACTCGATCAAGCACATGGATTTTATATTGGTCATGCGACAGAAGAGTGGCTTAATCTCTTATTATCATCGCTAATGATATTTTGTTTCTGTAATATTGGAAAGTATCAGCCTCAGAAGTGTGGTTCAGTCGCTTGCTACATGTTTCAAAAAAATAAACCCCAAAATTTACATTCGTAAGGTGAAAACTTGTTGCGTGTTTTGCAAGTCTGATTAGTTTCATCTGCTAGATCGCCACAGAAAAGGCTACTTGAGCGTGGGACTAATAAATCGAACAATGTAAATTGTTAATACGAAAAGAGTCTTATTTAATAAAAGAAACGAACAACCACGAGACCACGAGACCACGAGACAGATTTTTTTTTAAAAATAACAAAGCAGGAATATTGAACGTACTTAAACTAAGGAGCGAAGCTCAAAATACTAAAACATAAACCGGTAGAGATAACGTGGTTGTTCGGGATATAAATGGACTCATTCCACTCGTGCTTTCTTCCGAGAAAGCAGCAAATCTGTAAAGTGACGAGCGGAACAAATAAAACGCGTGAGATACACCGACGTCTCAGCGTGTCGACACGTGGTGAAAAAGGCCCCCTCTCCAGAGCGACGTGGATAGCCTAAGCAGGCAGATAACTTGACTTTATTTATAAAGAAGATTCCTGTAAATAAAAGTTTAATAATATTTGTTTCACTACAATTTTAAGAGATTATAGTTTTTATAATGAAATATTTTTTCATTAAATTTACTTTTTAAGATTTTAAAAATTTTAAAAATTATTTTATTTATATTTTGAATCAAATATCTCGTTAAAATACATATTTATTAGATACTCGGATACCAAATATTCAGATAGTGCTAAAATAAATCGAATGAAAATGAATTATAAAATTACCGATCCAAGGGAATGAATCGGATTCCGAATACTTCAAAAAACTACGACATCCGATCTAATTCATTTTTAACTTTGATCCCTATGCTTTATAAAGTCATTGCTAAATGCTAACTTTGATTTGAGTTTATCATGTTTGTATAGGACAACCTATGTTCTTACTATTTCCTGAATTCATTACATTTAGTGGGTTCTTTATGTTTCTCGTATTAAAAACAAAATAATCATGTAGCAAATTTTATTTTAAGGAAGAAAAACATTTTAAGTATTGGATCCAACTAAATCTCGAATTCAGATGTATTGTACATTTGTACTTATATGTAAATCTTAAACATTTTAAGCCTTAGGATAAAGTCTAATGGCAAGTTATCAACATATTAGAAGAGTTTATAAGACATAGCAACAAACCAAACAACAAATTTAATAGGATCATAACTTTGAGTAAATACGTTCCACTACAATTAATAAATTAAAAGGTGATGTAGTTTATAATATGATTAAAAAATAAAAAATTAATAACATATTTTCACTTGTAGATTTCCTTTTTATGATGTGGCCTTTATTTTTCCTCGTAAAATCTCTGTTATTCCCCCTCCTCCAAAAAAATTCAAGATAAGAATTCAGTTTACCAGTTTTATATTATAACGAATATTTTCTTTTTACCAGCAAAAAACTAATCCAAGAAAAGTGTCACTCATCATCACGTCACTTGGGTTGACTAACACAATACCGTACGTAACTTCCTTTGCAATGAGACGGTAAATGATTGTTGTCCTTTTATATGTATGCAGCTTTAGACATTATATTTCATTTATAATATTTATTTGATGAACTGTATGCTATCGGCTCATATAATTTTATTAAAGAGTAGTATATAAATATGGTACGTGTGGGTGTGTACGTGTGAGTTTGGGATATGAAAAATGTCATTAGCGCGTGTTAGGTGTTGTAATTAAAGACTTATAAGTTATAAGAGGTCATAATTAAACAAAAACATACCGTATATGTGTATATGTTGTAGAAGAGACATTGGTTTCTTAAATGGTGTCACGTATTTTAACCTCGCACTTGCCTTATAATACTAGATACTAATACGACTATTTTTTCAGAATTCAACCATTACTTATAGTGTACTCATAAAGCTTGTAGTCTTATACACACTTTACTTAATTTGCTTCCGTATTATATGGTATACATCATTCATACATCACATATTGACTCTTAACAAAAAATACAAATAAAACTCCTTTCTTGGACGGTTCGTCATTTTGAAGGTCGATAGATAACATAATATTTGTTAAGTCCATGGTCCAAATGATTAACACAAGATTTTGTATAATTTTCCTATATTAAAACTGGAAATTGGTTAGAAGAATCTGTTCTGTGAACAAGGACGATACGACATCGGAGTTGATAATGTCATGCTTTAATTCTTCTCCTACTTCACTTGCAGAGTATTTAATTGACAAGAAATTAAGAAAATCTTTGGTACATGCAAGGGGCTGACTTTTCTATCAGTACAATTGTTTATTAGAATAATTTACGGTATTTATTAATTAAGAATCAAACAAATCATTAATAAGTCAAACCTAATAAGTTACTAACTATTTGAGACAGAGATATTGAAAGGATTGCAGTCCTGTCAAACTTTGTTGCTATCCCTCAAGTGTGTCGTTGGACCCTTTAATCCATTACCTAACCTCATCTCTATACAACACTAATTTCTTTGTTTAGTTTGTGGGTTGGGTTGGGTTTGTTCGAATCTTGGGAACTTTTGTGGTAGACGACCACGTTTTAGGGAGCTTCTCAGACCATGTTATTTTTAATTGTCAAACAAGCATTACTATTTTTTTTAGTAACGTTTATGACTTATGTAACTTCTTAACTAGTAACCAATTCATTGTGGTTCAATGGTTAAGTGATTCATCTTACGGGACTAAAGTCCGAGTCTTCTGAATGCAATAAATATGAGTGATCTTAGTGGACTCAAACCTCCTGGCCACTGGTCCAAAATACCGACCCAGCGAGAGTTCCATTACACCTTATGCATGACTAACACACTGGTTCTTTTTCTTTTGGTTGTCAACTTGGATACTTCAGTTATACAACACTCAAGATTACAAGGACTGCGATGGTTTAGGAATTATGTCTAGCCATTTTAGCTAAGCCATCATCAACACTTGCTTTCCTATAAATATTCAGAAAACTAAACTTACGTGGGATTGTAAGTAGGGAAGAGGAGATTCCATGAATAGACTTCATGCCTGTGGACGTCTACCAATCTTTCACAAATAACGTTTCAATCACACACCCATAATGCAAAAATCAAAGAGAAGAGATCAACTGCTTATATGCTTTGTAATCTTCTTATCTCACCGAGAATGCAATATGAAGATCCACCATAGGCAGATCTTTGAAGGACTAATAGTTCATGTATCCATCTCTGGATTTTTAAAGAACAAAATATTATTATTATCCTTCTTAACCATTACAAAGAAGGAAAGACTAATCTAAACGTGTAACTTGTCTGCAACCACAAGTTTTATATACACCCCAATAGAAAGAAGAAAACAATATGAACCAGAGACAGAGAGCTCAATGATCCTCAAGTGCAGTAACTAACACATTGCTTGATCCATAAAAAAATCCTCTAAATTCAAGATTTTAACTTATATATATACCCATAAAAACGCTAGTATTCGCGTTCCAACCGCAAAACCAAGTGGTAACTTAAAATAGGCTTAACTATACTTTTTATAAAAACCCAAAGTAAATAGAAGCCCTGCACCATCGCCATCTTCTTTTTCTTCATCATCATCAACAATCACCTTTATTCTTCTTTTTTATTTGTTTATTTCAAATTCATAGCAGCAGCCATATTCCTGAGCTTCTGTGATATATCAGCAAAGGATGGTCTCTCTGTTGGCTCAGATGCCCAACAACTTTCCATCAATCCTTTCCACTCTGGATCACACCACTGTGGGATTTTCGGACGCAATGTATTATTCACTATACCTCCTGTAATAAATTAAACACCAATCTCATGAATCAATCGTGAGTAGTAACCATGTATGTTTTAGTAGAGCAAGAAAGTTTTAGTTGGTTACCTATTATAGAAGCACAGTGCATATCTGCGTAAGGCTCTTCACCAGTGAGCAATTCCCACATTACAATCCCAAACGAGTAAACATCGATCTGACACAGAGAGATACAGGTTTGGTTAGTGGCTGTGCGATTGTGTTAAGGAAAAAAATATACAGACTTTATAAGAGATTGGTTATACCTTTTCAGAGACCATGTTACTTTTGCCACTCAAGAGCTCCGGTGCCATCCATGGCAATGTTCCGCGAACACCTCCAGACACTAAAGTCTTCTGTTTCACCTTAGATAAACCCAAATCACCGATCTGGAGAGAGAGATGGATAAGTCAGAAATATATATAAGCTTGGTTCTCATTATGTGGGAGATGAGATGATCAAAAACCTAACCTTGCACACAGGACGCTGAGGATCTCTCATGTTCACTAGAAGATTCTCGCACTTCAAATCGAAATGAACTATGTTCTTTCCGTGTAAATACTCCATCCCAAAAGCAGTATCCATGGCTATGATGAGTCTTTTGCGACGATCAATAGTTCTGGATGAGTCAACCAATAAGATATCAGATATTTGGATACTCTGTAAAATTAGTATAATATTCAATGACTGTAAATCCTTTTACCTGTCTTTCTTCTGCAAGAACTGTTTCAAAGATCCGTTAACCATGAACTCAGCAACAGTTGCTAGAGAACCATCAGGACCATCACGAACTATCCCATAGAAAGACACAACGTTCGGGTGATGCAATGAGCTCAGTAGCAGAGCTTCTTTCCAAAAATCTTCTATCTGCAAAAGAAAGAGAATAATACTGGAGTTAACTTTGATGAATATGTTCAAAGCCAACTGATAATAAAGGAAATCAATATTACCAAACGTTCCCTTTCAGAAGGTTTTCCTGCAAAACAACTTGCTTTTATTCTCTTTATTGCAACATCTGAGCCTTTCCATTTGCCATGGTAAACAGATCCATACGTTCCAGAACCTAACTCTCGAATCTCCTCCAGATCATCGTTTTTTATAGTCTAGACGAACAAGGTGATATAACACAGTCAAAAGGACAAAAAAAAAGGGGCAAATGTGTTGTTTTTTTTAAACAAAGTAAAATTATACAAAACCTGAAGTCCTCTAGATAGAGCTTCAGCCTCCGCCTTTGTTGGCTCAATCTTAAAATTGTTTGGATTGTCGCTATCAGAGTCCTCATGTTCGACTTGAGCATTCTGAAAAAAAATATGTTGTTGCAGGATCAGACAAAAGGATTATATCCTAAGGTCCTCATAACAAGTTCAAATCTCATGATACTCACCACATGCTCTGATTCGTTTTCCACCAATTCTGGCCTCACAGGGTCATTCGCTTCTTCTGGATGAGCTTTCACCTCAGCAGCTCCTTCAAGTGCCGCCCTCTTCACCGATTCCATCAACTCGGGCAAGAAACTCAAACGCTCGACTGATAGCTCCGCCCCTTCAGGAGGAGCAGCAGCAGAAGGACTAACTTCTACCATATCATTCTTTCCTTCAGCTAAGGGTTGATGTTTATCTAGGCAAGGAACACCGTCTGAAACACCAGTATCAACACAGTTAATGTGTTCACCTACCTGAGCAACCTTGCTTTCCACGGGCCTCACCACTTCAACATAATCTGGTGTCTGCATAACTGGTGCACCATCGAGGTTTGTCTGTAGCATGGGCCCTGTCAAAGGCTTAAGCCCCTGCAGATATTCGCTACGCACAGCCTGGTTCTCAGAAGGCACCCAATTTGGGTCTAAAGGGAAAGCTCTATCTTGAAAATGAGGATTTGGGTAGTAAGGCTGGCCAGGAGAAGACATTGCATCAAATCCTGAAATGTTTTGTGGAGAACCGACTAAAACACTTTGATTCTCCACTCCAATAGAATATCTAGAAGCACTGTCCATCGGATTCCTGATAGCATTTTGATTGGCTGTGCCATTAACTTGCTGCATAGGCAAGCCTGGAGCACCACTTATATGGTTTGGAACGTTCTGCCAAATATTTTGCTGCGGGTAGATGTGGCTATGACTTGCTGAGTGGATGCTTTCAGGTCCTGGAGCATACAGATTATTCCCATAGTGAAACCCACGTTCCTCAGCAGAAGGGTTGGACGGGTTCAAGGGAATGCCACCAAGAGGTTTATCATGAAACCCTTCATTGGAAATTTCGGGTCCAGGTCGATGGCCAAAAGGATAATTCATCCCAGGACCATCAAGAGTGTAATGATCACTTGGTCTTCCAACATTAGATAAAAGTGGCCTCCCCTCATCAATACGTGGAGGATTAGGATTAGGATTAGGATTCACCTGTTGTTGACCTATCCATCCTCTTTCATGCCCGAAAGTCTCATTTGCATAAGCCCCATGAGGAGTAGGAGGCTTTGGGTCTGCGTTAAGCATAAAAGTTTCCCTGTTGGGCGGACACTGTGCACAATGAGCAGAAGGAACCGGTTGAAATCCATTAGCTTGATCAAACGGCTGATGGTTCTTATGAAACGGTACACGACAGCTCTCGCATATATTACCACCCCCTTCATAGCCACTTGGACCACCGTGAAGCACATTCCCAGGAAAACCTCCTTTACTCTCAAGCGGCGTAGCTCCAGCCGGGACCCACACCACGTTATCAGGAACCTGTCCCTGGTGCTCATATAAAGGATGATGCCCCGGCCTCGCGTAATCCTCAGGCATTCTATCAAACCCCTTATCAAGAACTTCCCCATACGGCATCCGGTAACGAGCAGACGAAGGCGAAGACGGAAACTCCTGAAAATGACCATGATGCCGAGGAGAATAGTAAGGACTCCATGTGCCTTCTACATCACCATACCTCGCTGCAATCATCTGCCCCGAACCCACACGAGGAATCCTTAGCTGGTGAAGATTATTATACTGAGCAACAGGTATCTCGTTCCCCCTCTGACTTCCACCACCTCCACTCTCAATAGCCAGCTGATTAAAAGGTTCCACCATCGAAAAATCGTCATTATTCAGATTGAACCTCGGCGAGTCAGGATACTGCTGCACCTTCCTAAAATCCGTCCCCTCAACCAAATTATTAAGAGCATCAACGTATCTCCTCTCAGACTCCCTCTGATCATCATACCCCGAGGAACCATCCATCTCAGGAGACGAAAACAGAAAGATCCTCAGCCTAGTGAACCCGTCCCCGGAGCCTAACTTATCATACTCCTCCATCATATTCACCACGTCATCATCATTCACAACGGAAACCAATGCATCGAGATCCTCATCAGGCTGCTGGTACTTCAAAACGGCAGCGTCCTCGTAAAGCTCCCTCATCTTGCTCATCAGCTCCTCGTAGCTAACGTCCCTCGTCACGCTCACGATCCTCGTCTCCCCGCCTACGTACCTCAGCTTCCCGTCCTGAGGACGAGGCAATATGCTGCCGAGGAAGCTGCAGAGGAACTTGACTCGGTGCGGCTCGTCGTTCAAGCTGGAGCCTGGGCTAGTGACGGAAGATGAGTTCACGGAACCGGAATCCATGGCGAATCTGATTACGCGATTACTGCTGCACATGGAAAAACTCAAATCCTCGCAGATTCTAGCTTCTTAGATTTCGTTGGAGCGATTCTCCATCGAATCTTCACCAGTTTTCTCTGGAGAAAGACATGCAATAACACGAATCAATCTAACGGTAATCATCATCTGCTACAGAGAGAGAGAGGAATCGATTTACCTTCAATATCGGAGAAGAAATACGAATCTCGATTTGAATATGATGAAGAAGAATCACGCTTCGAGCCTCTGATCTATCTTGGTTTTTGATTTGATGAGGAGAGGAAGAAAAAAAAATATAAAATCTTTTTATTTTCGAGGAATTTGTTTTTTTTTTTTGTTTTTGTTTCTGGGCTAAGAACTAGAAGATGCGATGCTTCTGTAACGCCAGGTAGTGATCCACGTGGCGGTTTTTGGCTATTTTTATTTAATGAAAAAATTGAAATGTGAATATATTTAAATTTTCTCCCACGGTATGGTGGCATATATCATCATCATGATCATGATCAAGTGGGGCATATGCTTCTTCCTAGTCCGCAGATTCCTTGTGCTCACCGTCACTGCGCGTGTTCTTCACCCGCGCATTTATTTTTTTTGAAATATGAAGTGGAATCAAACCATTTTAGCCGTGGCTTTGGATCTTCTCTCCTTCGCCTCATCACGTGGGCTCCTTTATTGTCTCCTCAGGCAGGCCCGGCTCATTAAACTTAGGACTCAAACCAACTTTTTCTCACAAATTGTAGTTGTATTATTGTAAATTTAAAAATTATAACACTAACACTAATCAGAACCCTAATTTCTTAACAAAGAGAAAAAAACTACTGCAAAAGCACTCTCAGCTCATGCCATAAGCCATTCTTAAAATTTAGAAGATACATACATTTTAGTGTAAACTTTAATTTTTCTTTACCATTTAAAGTCCAAAATCCAGATATAGCACTTTAAAATATGAGAAACAAAATAAATGTTCCTATTCATGTTTTTGATTAATGATTATGTACTATATTGCTTTGACGATCGAAGTGACATACTGGCTGACATAATGGAACGTAGTTATTTGCCACATCACCTTATTTAGAGTTCTTCTTTATTAACTTGTCACATGCATTTTTCTATTATTGATGGTTACGTTTATCAAAGATGGTTACGTTTTTGGCAGTGAAATTACCAGATGAGGGATCTTGGCAGTGCAAATATAATATACGTCTTGCTAGGTGGAATCATCCAGGGATTGGTTTATCATGCAGTGATTCATGACACGGAAAGCGTTGTGGTAGACATTTAAAACGTAAACGTTTCAACATATCAATTTGTTAATTATAAACGTAATCATATTCTCTATTGGATATCCGCGTTTGGATTCTACAAAAGGAGAATTGTTGAAAAATTATTATACGTTTTAAGATGCGAATAATTATTTTAAACATTCCTACCAGGTGATACACACAATAAGCACAGATGTAAACAAGACTATGGCTCCAGCCCATTAATCTAATTAGTTTGTGCTCATCACACGCCAACGTCAGTTTCTAGCTCCACTCACTTCTGACTCTAAAGCCCTACTATCTCTGTTCAGTTCAGTTTCCCACCGATAGTAATTCCCGTAGCCACCGTCTCAGGCATTTCCGCCACCACATTAGGTTACACCCTATACCTACTTGGTGTAAGATATCACTTCTCGGCATAACCAGTTTCATGAAAGTTGATAAATGGATCATTTCATCATTTGCCATCCGGTAACCACATGATCGTGGCAATTAGCCACTTCGGTAATGAGGGGCGGTGATCTTCAACTTGCCCGTACAAACATTTGGGACTTGGTTATCTGATCTTATACTACAAGAAATATCTATTATTTTGACTTTTTAATATATGGATCTTCATCTTCCAAACTACGTTCATCAAAGATGACTAAGTTTAAGAGGCGGGACCAGGTCCGTAGGGACTATGACAATGCAAATATTTCGATGTTTGTCTCGCCCGCAACAACTATTTACCACAAATCCAAGATAAAGCTTCCAAGTGTAATCTCATGACAATAGTCTATGTAATATATAGTTTTAAGCAAATATAGTTTCTTATATATAAGTGTGTGTACATGAGAAAATAATGCCTTCGGTCCAAAAAAAAATGACATGAGAAAATACAACTAAAAACCAAAGTTGCCGTAAAGCAACTTTCTTCTCAGTCCAGAATCTTCTTTTAAAACGTAAAAATGAATAATCATATTTTCTCTAGTTGTGTTTGCATTTTTACAGTAAAAATCATTAAAATTTGAAAAAAAAATGTAGTACAATTTTAGAATATGCATAATTGTTTTTTAATTTTCTTGATTAAGTGATAAACAGAAATAACAAAACTATATATCCAACCTTTTGATAACTCATGAACCAAAGTAGAAAAAAAAAATCAAACAAAAATTGAAACAAAAAAAATCAAAATTTGAAAATAAAATGAACTAATCAAAATTTATTAAAAGCTGATATATACATATAAAACTGAAATATATTAGAAATAGATTAATTACTGTTTTTGTATATGATATTTTGTCAAAATCAAACTAAACTATAACTGGATTTCAGATACAATTCTGTAGAACCCAGAATCCTCCTAGCTAAAAAAAGGAGAAAAGAATCCAGAATCCTCAAATAGAACCAAGTTATGATGGATCTGTTTTCAAAATCCAGAAATTCTAAAAAAAAAGAAGTCAAACCGAACCAAACCAAACCAAACCCAGCCTAACCTAACCGACTTATCATCCCTAGCTTGGATCCCGCTAGACATAGTTGAATAACCCAACGACAATTTTTTTCTCAGTCACTTCTCTTTCCTCTCTCCGTCTCCCACTCACAATGTTACGGGTAACAGCCACTCTCCTCCGCCACCGCCACCGTCTCCGTCACCACATCAGGCTCAACTCCACCTCTCCATCTCCTCCACCACATTACCATCTCCCTCTCAACCACCCTACCTACTTAATCTGGTCCTCCAACACTTCCCTCGGCAAAACCCTCGTCTCCACCGGCATCTCCGCCTCCTTCCTCCTCCAACCTCCACCCCCCGCCTCCCACTCCACAAAACTCTTCTACCTAAAACCATTACAAACCGGCTTCCCTTCCGATTCCGACTCTCGCTTCGTCTTCTCCAAACTCGCTTCCCTCTCCCTCCGTCTCCGCGTTCCTCTCTCCGTCTCCAACTCCGTCCTCCGCTCTTCACTCCCCCGCAGCGGAACCAGAGAGAATATTGGAATGCGCGATTTGAACTTCTTGGAGGAGAAGGTAGTCACCACGGCCGCGGCGGAGCTATCTTGCAAGACGCTGTTTGCTTGGGAGGCGGCTATCTCCCCGCATTTAGCGGCGGAGAGGGAAAACGCGCCGGTGGAAGACTCCGTCGTGTTGAAGATGGTGGAGCAGTGTTTGAGGGAGGAGATGGAGTGTGGAAGTGAAACTAATCTTCTATGTTTGGTGGAGACTGCCGGTGGAGTGGCGAGTCCAGGCCCATCGGGTTCTCTTCAGTGCGACCTCTACAGGTAACAGTTGTTCCCTATGTTCAAGAAATTGCTAGGAAGTATGTAGTTTGGTTTTTTATGTGCGGTTAAGAAATGGTTAGGCGGTAATTAAACAAATTATAGAAGATTAATCCTGAGCTGGCATCTAGGCACAGTCTAGAGACTACCAATTTTTAGAAAAATCATTTAGTTTAGGTCTAATTTTGCCGACTAGGCCTAGCCTATACCGATTTTTAGAATACTGGTTATTCCCAAATTCAAGTGGTTAATCCCAAATTCAAAAATTTGTTAGAGCATCTCCAACTCCACTGCAAAATTTACTGTAAAATGGAGTGGATTATGCTGTTGTGAACAAACATATATGTAGTAATGCGTTTTTTGTTTTTTCACAACTGCATAATCCACTCTATTTTGCAGCAGTGAGGTTGGAGATGCTCTTAGACAGTAATTAAACAATTTATAGAAGATTAATCCCTGAGCTTCTGTCTAGACCAATTTTCAGAAAAATCATTTTCAGTTATAACCGATTTAGCAGCCCGCCTTATTACAACATTGGTTTCTCCTTTGAGATTATAGGCAACACATAGGAGATAAATTTGGTTATATATCTTACTCATGTTAGTTTTGTTTTCCTTTATTTAGGCCTTTTAGATTACCTGGAGTTCTCGTCGGAGACGGTAGGCTCGGTGGTATCTCCGGGACCATTGCAGCTTACGAAAGTCTAAAACTTCGAGGATACGACGTTGCTGCTGTTGTCTTTGAGGATCATGGCCTTGTTAATGAAGTTCCATTAACGTCATATCTGAGGAACAAGTAATTTTTTTCAGTGTTCTTTATCAGTGTTTATATGCTTTTGATTCCTAGTCTCATAGTTGTTCTTGTTTGAATACTATAGAGTCCCTGTGCTTGTGCTTCCGCCTGTTCCTAAAGACCCGTCAGATGATCTTATCGACTGGTTTGTGGAATCCGATGGTGTGTTTAAGGCTTTGAAAGAGGTTATGGTATCAGCTTATGTGGAGAGAGTGGAGAGATTAAACGGCATGGCGAAGCAGGCGGGAGAGGTTTTCTGGTGGCCGTTTACTCAGCATAAACTTGTGCCTGAAGAAACTGTGACGGTTATTGACTCTCGCTGTGGTGAAAACTTTTCAGTATACAAGGTTTGTATGCAAAGATCCTTTTTTTAACACGTCCCACTTTTTTTTAGCTCATCTAGAACTTTGCCACTTTCGTCATTTTCAGGGTTCTGGTAACGATTCTATTACCCAGCAGTTTGATGCTTGTGCTAGCTGGTGGACACAGGGGCCAGATCCTGCTTTCCAGGTCATCTGTGCCTATTGTTTTGTATCTTAATGCTTATCTTTCGTTTTGGTGAATCTTCTGAAGTTTATTTTGAAATTTTCTTTAGGCGGTTTCAGGCTGAGCTTGCTAGAGAAATGGGTTACACTGCTGCTAGGTTCGGGCATGTTATGTTCCCTGAGAATGTATATGAACCCGCCTTGAAATGTGCTGAGCTCTTATTAGATGGAGTTGGAAAAGGTTTCTTCTTTCACATTGTTTCTATTTTTTTTTTCAAGCATTGGTGGGAGAGCTAATTAGTTTTATGCATGTAGGCTGGGCTTCTCGAATATACTTCTCGGATAATGGATCCACAGCAATAGAAATTGCCTTGAAGATGGCGTTTCGTAAGTTTTGTGTTGATCACGAGACCCTATTGGAATTTTCTGAGGGTAGAGATGAGGAAAAGCATATTGTGGTTAAGGTAAAATTATCTTGCTGGTGCTCAATGATACTTAGACGCTTTAATGTTGTATCTGTTAGTGTAAGTTATACTTAAACAGTGTGTACTTACTGAACTGTGTGTTGTATTTTTAGGTCCTAGCTCTTAGGGGGTCTTACCATGGGGATACTTTAGGAGCAATGGAAGCACAAGCACCATCACCTTATACAGGCTTCCTCCAACAGCCGTGGTACGGAGTTTTTTCTTTTTCGCTTTTTATGATTCTTAATTTAAAAAAATTCTATAGAATTTTGCAAACAAAATTCATCTTAATTCTTGGATCATCTGCATCTCATACACCAATGTGAGAGGTCTCTAACTTGCATGTATGTGTAACTGTAAAGTAACCAGCTTACCAGCCCATTGTATTGCTTAGATAGAAATATCATCCCTGAAGGATGAATATTCACATCGTCTTGCTTTCCTTTGATTAGTTTTGGCATCTATCTTTGTATTTGTAGGTATACTGGAAGAGGCCTGTTTCTGGATCCTCCTACTGTTTTTCTCTCCAATGGAGCTTGGAATCTCTCCCTCCCTGAAAGTTTTTCTGAAATCACCCCAGAAGAATATGGAAGTAAATATCATCATTTCCTCTCCTCTCTCTGTTATCCTCCTTTACATATATTTTAGCTGTGTGATTTAGTACTCCCATACTCTTACAGCCTTCAGCACTCGTGATGAGATTTTCGACAAGAGTAGAGACACATCAATGCTTGCAACAATCTATTCGACCTATGTATCAAAACAGCTACAAGAGTATTCTGGAATTACACAATCCGCCCATGTTGGAGCACTGATAATAGAACCAGGTATGACTATGATAGTATATCCATAAGTATGAGTATGACTTCAGATATTCAGTAAGGCTTAGCATCTTGCTATCTAAATTGCTAGATTCAAACTACTATTTTATTAAGGTGGCTGATTGTATCTGCAGTGATCCATGGTGCTGGGGGAATGCACATGGTTGATCCTCTCTTCCAACGAGTTCTGGTCAACGAGTGCAGGAACAGAAAAATTCCAGTCATTTTCGATGAAGTGTTCACAGGTTTCTGGCGTCTTGGAGTAGAGGTAGTAGTAACCTGTTACTTTAATTTTTTGTCATCTTGTGTTATATATTTTCATTCTGCTAACAAAGTTACAATGATATTACCAAAGACTACTGCCGAACTTCTCGGTTGCAAACCGGACATAGCTTGCTTCGCCAAACTGATGACTGGTGGAATGATTCCTTTGGCTGTCACTCTTGCCACAGATGCTGTGTTTGATTCATTTTCTGGAGACTCAAAGGTAAGAAAAGTAGAAGAACCACCTTCATGCTTTTTTCTTCTTCTTCCGCTTGAAGATATCTAATGCTCTTTATTGGTTGTAGCTTGAAGCACTGCTTCATGGTCACTCATACTCAGCTCATGCTATGGGATGCTCAACAGCCGCCAAAGCCATCGAATGGTTTAAAGATCCAGAGACTAACCATAACATCATTCCACAAGAAGGAATCTTAAGAGAGGTACTAAGACAAAATATAAACAACTTTAAATGGGTTTCAACTATACACGTGTTTTTGTGCAGCTGTGGGATGAAGAACTGGTGCAACAAATATCATGTCACTCTGCGGTTCAAAGGGTGGTTGTATTAGGAACCCTTTTCGCTCTAGAACTTAAAGTAGATGCTTCCAACTCCGGGTAAAGATCTACTGAATCTCTTTTAAAAAGCATTGTCTTGAAGAACCAGACTTTTGGTATCTCATATGGTTTGTGTTTTGCTCTGCGTGTGTTTTAGGTATGCTTCGTTGTACGCAAAGTCTCTTTTACAGATGCTCAGGGAAGATGGAATCTTCATGCGGCCTCTAGGAAACGTTGTATACCTCATGTGTGGCCCTTGCACGTCTCCTGAAATTTGCCGGGAGTTGCTGTCTAAGCTCTACAAAAGGCTTGGAGAATTTAATAGGGCATAGTACTCCACATTGTTTTGTCGTATCAAATGCAGTTTTTTTTTTACTATGATTGAATTGAGGTATAACCACCTGAAAATGAATATGATTGAATTTTGTTATGCAAAACATGGGAGAGACTCGAAGAATAAATCACGTAGTCATCTTACATAATATATGTGGCTGACATGTCCGTCCTAAATTTCAAAAAAAAAATGACAAAAAAAACAACCGGTGCATTTTACCAAAAAAGTGAAAAAAAAACATATATTTCGAGTTGTTGCTTAATTAATTGTACACATTAACTAAATATGGTACTGATCTGTTAAAAAAACATTATTTATTCCAAATTTATTATATGAACCAAACTTACAAATTCGAGCCAAAATGCATGAACCAAAAAGAAAGAAAAGAAGATTAAATATAGCAAAAATATAAGGTGGACGACTAATGTATGTTTATAAGCCGACATAACTCAATTCATATAATGACAATTAAAAATCGTCAGTGTAAGACTAGCTACCACGTCGATAATGGGACTCCACGAACCTCTATTGCACTCATTTTCAAATTTTCTTTCCCTATATAAACACAAAGCTCCAATCATATTCAAACCATCAGAAAACATTTTCTTTTCAACAACGACCACAGAGAAAAGAAACATGGCGGCTTTTGCGACCAAACAGTCTATGCTGTTGTTGTCGTTGTCTCTTCTGCTCTTGATAGGCGTATCCACCGGAAGTTTCTACGACAACTTCGATATCACATGGGGTAATGGCCGTGCCAACATATTTGAGTCAGGACAACTCTTGACTTGCACTCTCGACAAGATCTCCGGTTCAGGTTTCCAGTCCAAGAAAGAGTATCTATTCGGAAAGATCGATATGAAGATGAAACTTGTCGCTGGAAACTCAGCCGGAACAGTCACTGCTTACTATACTACGTACGTAAAAATCAACATATATCTCCTTTTTACGTTTAAATTTTGTGGCATTGGCTGTATGATTTTGAATCTGACGTTAAGAATGTTTTCACAGCTTTCCTCTAAAGGCGAGACATGGGATGAGATCGACTTCGAGTTCTTGGGTAATGTTACTGGACAGCCCTATGTTCTCCATACAAATGTGTTCACAGGAGGTAAAGGTAACCGTGAAATGCAGTTCTATCTCTGGTTCGATCCAACGGCGGATTTCCACACTTACACCGTCCTTTGGAACCCTCTCAACATCATGTAAGTATAATTTGGTTCAACCACCTGATCCATGAAGCACCGCGCTTATAAAATATGATGACTATTCTCCATATTAAAACCAACATTTTACTTCACATTAAAGCAAATTTGTTTCCAATCCATCTAACTTATAAAAAATCTTTTTGTTTTTTGTAACACTAATAAAAATTCTATTCAGACTTATTTTTTACTCAATCCATTGGATTTATCAAAAATATTCTAACTAAAGGTTTTTGTAATGGTTTTTGATTTGGGGTTTCGTTTTTCTTGGAATCTCAAAAGCTTTCTAGTGGACGGTATCCCAATCAGGGTGTTCAAGAACAATGAGGCTCACGATGTGGCTTACCCGAAGAGCCAGCCGATGAAGATCTACTCAAGTCTATGGGAAGCTGATGATTGGGCAACTCAGGGTGGTCGAGTCAAGACTGATTGGACTAACGCTCCATTCAGCGCTTCTTACAGGAGTTTCAATGATGTGGACTGCTGTAGCAGGACTTCAGTATGGAATTGGGTTACGTGCAATGCGAATAGCAACTCGTGGATGTGGACAACACTTAACTCCAATCAGCTTGGACAGATGAAGTGGGTACAAGATGACTACATGATCTATAACTATTGTAATGATTTGAAGAGGTTCCCTCAAGGTCTACCCACGGAATGCAACCTCGGCTGATATATCTTGTTAACGGGAAAATTCAAGAACTTGGTGCAGTTTCTTTCTTTTTAATTTAACTTCATGATTCTTTTATTTGATTTGGTTATTCTTTTCAGTTTCTAAGATTTGCTTCCCATATTGAGTAATTGTCTAATTTTTGGGTCATCAACTCATCATCTGTTATAATTTGATTACACTGTTGATTTTTCATATCTTAAAACATTAATAATATTTGATTCAACCCTAGCTAGAGCAAGTGGGCTTTTTGACACATAAATAAGCCCATAATCAAACTTAAACCTGGATTAACTACGTCACTTGATAATTCAACTACATGTATAAAATCCTTTTAAACTCACATGCATAACATATATAATTCTGACGTCTGATTGATCGTAAATCAGAACATAATCATTGTAGTTGAACTAGTCTAACTCATATCCCATGCATCTGTCTCGCTCTTATAATATATGTTGAAAAACTATCATGGTATATCTTATAAAAAAGACTTAGATTGATACGACACTTTTGGATCCGCATATTAATTCATTACGTCTAAAACTCTTACTCGGTATTTATAGAACAAGCAAAACAAAACGAAGATCGATAAAAATGAGATGATAACAAAGCGAGTTCCACTAGAAAAAGCTTGTTGTTCTCTTGTAAATGATGGACAAGATTGGTAACTAATAAAGTTTAGAAGGTTGCATTCGTGTTTGGACGATAACACTCATCTCTTAAACATCTCTTCAATCACATGTCAACAAAAGCTATCAAGATTCAATGTATCGATTTAGACGTGAAAGAGATGATTAGTATTTTAACAATGAAACGGTTTGAAACTATTTTATTTGTTGACCCTGCAAAAAGGTTATTATAAATTATAAGAAATGGAAGACGATAACTTCAAATTATAACCCAAATCGGGAAATAAAATCTATGTTTTTTGTTACTCGGTCTTAGATTTCTTTCCAGTAAAAAGATTGAACTCCGGAAAATTCACTGTCCACAGATTTGTAAACCCATGATTAATCGGAGGTTTCAAAAAAATTGTATACATGATAGTACCAAACTTATTCGTAAAACAAGTTGAATTATGTTTCCAACACTTAGTATACGTGCTTCACAATAAATTTTGCTTTTAGACAAAACAATATGGTTTTTAGACTTTACATACAAATAAAGATGAGACTTAATAGTTTTTTTTACTAAGCTATTACAAGAAACCTAATAGTTACAACAATAGTGTTAAATTATGCAACTGAAACATCTTCTAATTAGTTGTTTTTCCGTTTCCAGTTATTAGATGTTCTAAACTTTTCATTCATATTATCATGAAACTTTAACAATAACCATCTTAACCTTGTTTCTTAAATGTTATTTAAATTCTATCTTTAATTAATGTAGAGTAAATTAATAAAAGGGAACAATATCTATATCTATACATATAAAATAAAAATAAATTATTTTTAAAACAATAGAATTCTGAAACGACTAAGAATCGAAAACGGAGTTCGCTTTTTCATTTTCTTTGTGATTTTTTTTTTCTTGTGTTCAAATTAACATCACTTTTAGGGTCATGAAGAAGGGAAACATTATCTTCACGAAGTGATCATCGTGACTTGCTCAATTCAGACATTGCATTATTGAATCTAAAAGTCATATTTTTAATTCCGTGCATTCTCTCATCTAATTAATACACGCCACCAGATATACCTTCGGTCGGGTCAATTTTATTTTGTTCAAGTCCATATATCAAGTCAAAATAATAACCGGCTAGACCAATCAAAATTAAATTAGATAGCCACATATATGTTTATGCAATGTACCAGCATAAGAAGGCATTTTAATATTTGCACCTTATATATGTAATGAACTTTCGATGTATTTTTTTAGCTATATTCAAGGTTATAAAAAACGATTTTTCTAACATGTTTTATTCATTTCAATTTGGCACTGCAAACTATGGTGTTGCCTGGTGCCGGCTGTCATATGCTTAAAAACAAGAAGCAACTGCGTGATGAGTAATAAGGGACCAAGTACAAGTAATAGCTTTTCAAAACTATATTTCCGTATTAGGAGGCTGATAGCTTTTACAATTCAACAAATAACGATACACCAACAACCTTTTTTCGTGATAAGTCCTCTCTTAATTAATTTACTTTTAGAACGGTACAATTTGTAGCAAGATGTTATAAGTTGGCCAAAATTAGTGAAAAAAATTGTAATATAATTATAATAAACCGAATAAGCAGCTAGTTGAAAACATTGTCATGTGGCATTTGATTTATCGACTTTGGTTATTTTATTTTTGTATGGTGTGTATTTAACAAAACCTTTGATTTGTGATAGTAAAAAGTAAAAGTATACCATGCATCTCATTTTTTTATTTTTTTATCAGTAGTTATAACTGTAATTCTAGTCTCTTGGTTAGTCAAAATTACTCTTTCCAATTCCGCATCAAAATTTTGAATTATAGTATAGATAACATATAAATTTTGTACATGAAGTTTCTATTCAATAATTAGATATATCAAACTTGTCAGAAAGTCCAAACATGGTGACAATGCTGATCATCTAGCAAATGTACATTTAGGAGAAAATGTCATGAAAACCTCGGATATTCATTAAAATACTAGTGAGAAAAAGGTAAAAACAAAACTTATGACTTGATGACGTACTCAAGAGAGGAATATATAATTATTAGTATAAATATAAATACGGAAATATACGTATAGGTATGTTTTTGTTGATGTCATGTGTGGATAAATATAAGTATATATATACGTATATAGAAATTTACTTAACTAAGTATAGTTTCGCAGCAGATGTCTCCTTGTCGGGGCACACTGATATATTGATCAATAATGTATGATATATAAGCGACACTCATCCATTTTATAATCCAAGTAATATATGGGCTCATACTATGCATAATTAAAATAACCGTTCCTGCATTTTTACTTGTTTTAAAAAGCTTTTTAGTTCGAAAATCAATAACACAGAAATATAGGTACCGTCTTTCAAAACAAGAGTTTGATTTAAATTGAGGACTATAGTTACAACGTGAGCTCGATTTAACATAAGAAAAATGACTAATAAGAAATAGACTTATCGAAAAGCAATTAATTAAAGGATTAACATTGATACGATTATACGACTAGAAGATTATTTTTAAAGCCTTAACGACAAGTCAAGGTGACTCATCTCTTGATCCTGATCGATACCACTCTCCGGCACACGACGGCCTGAGAAGTCCCTGGGGCCACCGCTTTCGACAAATCCTTCATAGCCACGGCCGTAGAGCTCAAACCGGCCGGAGAATGGATAAGGCTGATCGACATCAACAGTAGTTGAGGATCTAAAGAGTTCACGACTCTTCTTGGCTAAGGTTCTCTCTAGCTTATGAGCGTTTTGATGGCCACCTAGAGCCTGAGAGCTGTAAAATTTTCTTTGACAATAGTTACAAGAGAAGACCCTAGGCTGCTCCAAACATGATGATGAGTTTGTGGAAGATGAGGACGAGGAAGACATAGAAGAAGGGTCAAGGACAAGTTCCAGGTTTAGTTGATGGTTCTTGTAACTTGGTAGGCTTAGACGTAGGGATGTGTTTGGCTGAAAGTCCATACCTAAACGTTTAGTGAGAGAGAAGAGAGAGGTTAGAGAAATAATTAAGAGGAGAGAAGTGTGTTTGAAGGTTTTGGGCTTGAGGGGCCTTATATATAAGGTGTAAAGGTGCGTATAGGTTTCCTCAAAACTCATGTTGGGTGCAACTTCGACTGTAAATTATGGGGAGAGAGAGAGAGAGAGAGATTATAGAGATGAGACATGGAAGCTGGAAGAATCAGTGGGGATCCGAGTGTTGTCGCCTCCATTAATGGCACCCTTTGAACCCTTTGTCGGTCCATCTAATATTATTTTCCTTCAGAGAATTATATTTTACTCAATACATGTATTATTATATTTAATGGTATCGTTTCAGAGTGTTGAACACCTTAAAAATTATATCCCATGTGGTAATTGTTTAGACCAGACATAGAAGATATCAGTTTTAGTTTGAGTGTTGTAGGTTTTATGCCTTTTCTATTTGAAATTTATTTACACCATATCTTTGCGTAAATTACCTAGGGTATGTGCAAAATCCTTAGAATTTTCTATTCATACCAAAACTATACCAAAGTTTTCTAAGCATAACCAAGAAATCTGTTTATGTTCAAATTTAATTCATACCAAAAATAACATGAGATAAAGATGATCACATAATTAGAAATTCTATTTATATGACTTTGCTAAGCAACCTTTAAGATGATGTCACGTTCAAAAATCAAAATGAAGTATGTAACTATGCATGTGATTGTAATAATTGTTTTTTTTTATCTAAAGCCATTTGATTCTGAGAAAACGAACTCACTCAAATTAATTCTATTTTACTTTGTAAGTTTGTGAATGCATGCATCAAGTTTCAGAAATTTATATAGATTATATCATTAATTTGTATATTCTGAGAAAATGAACTCACTCAAATTAATTCTATTGTACTTTGTAAGTTTATGAATGCATGCATCAAGTTTCCGAAATTTATAGGGTGAACGATCTATTTCCCCACGAGAACTATCGTATAACATCAGATCCCCACCAAACTATGACCTAGTGCTAAAATTCCATGAATTTAAAGTTGTAACCTTATTTCTCTCCAAATTATAAGTTGTAAATTAATTTCTTCCCAAACCGATAGTTCAAAACTTAATTGTCTATAGACCATAGTTTTAATCGGTTAACCGACCAATTAAACCAAAGAAATCTCAAACTAATTTTTTATTTTTAAAGAAAAACTGATTCACACATAAAAAAAAAAGTGATTCCTAGAACTTTTTATTAGACAAATAATTTTTGGCAATTTTAATTCAATTTTCTGATGAATCAGTTTAAAAAAAAATTAAAATAAGGTTTTCTTGGATTTAATTAGTTTAAAATTGGTGGGTTAATAGTAAACCGATTAAAACTATGGTCTATGGACAATTAAGTTCCGAACTATATATTTGGGGAGAAATCAATTTACAACTTATAATTTGGAGAGAAATAAGTTGACAACCTTAAATTCATGGAGTTTTAACACGAGGTCATAGTTTGGTGGAAATCTGATGCTATATGATAGTTTTTGTGGGGAAATAGATCGTTCACCCAAATTTATATCATTAACTTGTATTAAGGGTTACATTTTAAAAAAAAAGATAATGTAGTTCATAAATTTGTATTTAAGGGTTACATTTTTCAATCTCCAAATATTAAGACGTATAATTGGTCAATAAAACATAAAATGGATTTAGTCAAAAAAAAAACATAAAATGGAACTAAGAGAAAAGTTAAACGTAAAAAGGTATACACAAATGTGAATAGGATTTCAATCAAAACAGCTATTAGGTTCATTAATTTATGACAAAAGAAAGACTTAAGATCAAAGCTCTCTTATCAAATTTCCAGTAATGGCAATGAACACTTGCCGTGATAAAGGTTTTGACTCGGCTTAAACATGTAAGATGATGTTAACCCCCAATAAATTAAAATCATCGCTCACCGTACGATCAATATATCCACCCAACGGTTCACAAGGAGTTCGTACCAGATAAGATGTGGACTGCACCACAGTGAACCCACTTTCGATATATCACGTTTTGCCTTGCGTGAGTTTATAAGCGTATAAGTCATTTCAGTTTGAATTGTTTCAAAAGAATTCAATTAATTTTAATTACTTAAGATCAATGAGGACACACATCGGTGTCATGTGTACATATGTTTCATTAAGACTTTTGTCGTTTAAAGATTGAAAGAGATTACGTTTTCGTACTAATCTCTCATGCTTGTTTCGCTTTCTTTAATTAAGTTCTTTTGGGTCCGATCGGTTTTTAAATTTATGGTACTTTCTAACCAGCCAAGTAAAACTGATTGATCAATTATTTATTTCTAGCAGCTAATAACTAGAAAAATCTTAAACCAAAAAACAATTATAAAATCAGTATAAGTTTTAGAGTTGTAGACAATTTATACTTTTATAAAACTAAATTCCTTTGGTAAAAAAAAGCTTACCAATATAATTTATCGGTATAATTTATTTTTGAATGGTGTGAATAAACACAGATTAAACTCGAAAAGATCCAAAAAAACTTAGATACATATATTGAGGCATTGTGATTTAAATCATTTTCTCATATGTACTTAGTTATTTTGTACCAGTAGTTTATGATAGGTCATGGTAAAATATAAACCGAACCAGAGTGAAATATAATACCCCTACTGTTTTTTTTTGTGGGGGGGGGGGGGGGGGGGGGGGGGGGGAGTGGTGGTGGGGTTGTCATGGAAACTGAATGCATTTTATGTGATTGATTATGAGGAGACGTGTAAGATGAAGCGACCAAAATAAAGTTAAAAAGGATGGTTGGACTATGTTGTTGTCCACCTCAAATCTATTTGTCCTACGATGGGACGACATTAATACTTCATGTGACAAATGACGATTAGTCTACAATACAAGTATGTACTTTATATATACCTTACTATGTATTGGATAAAACGCAGACGGATAATTATAAGATAGATTGCGTCCATTATGACGCTTTATCATAAGAATGTTATAATTATATTGATGGGTTTTTGCAAAGTTGCCATCAAGAATTAAAATTTTGTGAAATTTCTCAATTTTGTGATTAGTTTCTGTGAATTATATCTGGCTGTTAACTCTTTCAAAAAAAATAAATTATGGAAGTGATTGGAATGGTTGGTAGATCTGTGTTTTTTTTGCTGTAGAATTTAAGTCGTATAGATTTATTTTGTAAATTTTTTCGATGTAAAAGTTTTTTTCTGTAAATATTTTTAAGAAAAGCAAAACTTGATTGGTTAATATACATGATTTTTGATTAAATTTTGGATGTCTAAAATATCTACATCCACCACCAGTCACTTCCTTTTTTCCCAAAAAAACCATAATTGATTGATGATGAATTACATAATTTCCTATTGTTTCGGTGTTCGTTTTCTAAACTAGTGACCAAAATTCCATCTTTGTAACTGCATCTCTATAAATAATAAAGGTATTATCTTAATTGCCAATATAATTGGTTAATTTTTTTTTTAAAACGTCTGAACTTAATTAAAAAACGTATGAATTCAATTAAGAGAAACATGAAATGCTCTGTTGTCTTAAACACTAACACTATATATTGGTTAATTTTTTTAAAAACCACCAGAAAAATATCAAAATATCAAAAACCATAAACACCAACACTATGATATTTTTAAAAAATACCAAAATAGAGAAACATGAAACCTTCGTTGTCTTAAAAATTAGATCCCTTACATGTATTGGGGAGAGTATATGTTGAACCCAGTATATCATTTGTTAAATATATATATATATATATATATGATTAAATAATTATAGCAAAGTTGCTCTCAGGATGGCACATGGGAAGTGAATGCCTGAATGGGACTGAATTATAAAGCTAAAAAATATTCATCAAGTTGATTCGTTTATGTAAATTCGCCGTACGACTTCAACCAATAGCAACAATGACACACATAACGCTCCCATAATGTCCACTTACCCAAGGAAAACTTACCTATAGAGTATAGACTGAAGCAAAAATAAATAATAAAAACTAAAGATCAGATCTGATCACTATAAAATTAATAAATTCATAATCGTTTTTTCTTAGAAAGAAGAATAAGGGAATGATTAGAACAAGATTAGACCATGATTGTGGGATTATAATCTAAACAATCGGCTAAGTTTGCGCTGAGCATTTTGTCTCTTTATTACAGACACAACACAACAAGATTTGTTTCGCATGATTTGTTATGTTCATGTTAATTTTAAATGTTAATCCGATATATATATATACTCTAATCAGTCAAAGCATATAGAATTTGTACTTTGTAACAAATATTTGGTCAGCGATTTGTAGAAATATGTTATCAGTATTATGTACATCTATTGAAAGAACTTAGACGGGAATGGTTGCGAACATGTTTTTCCTTTGTCCACTTCTAATAACAATATCTTACTTTAATATGAAATCCAAATTTTATCTCAAATTCATGTGTTCGTGAATGGCACGCTATTGCAATTGTATAATGAATAGTAAAATATAGATATTGGATAATAGTATAACTATTATTACTTAGTACATAGTTACTTTATGATGGAAATATTAAAATTAACTATATTCAATATATATGTGAAAAGAGTTCATACCACTGTACATGCTTGCACTCCACATATCAATTCAACAGTATTAAAGATGATATAATTATGATACATACATGTTGATAGAGTGATTTGAAATAATAAGTTTGTGTTCTGAAAATATTTATTATTCATTCATAAACATACATATGTAAGATGCATACTTTTCTTTTATTGTCAACAGGTTACAGGGTTCAGACATTTTATAGTTGAAGAGTTGAGCTACGTTATATAAGTTTTTAAGATAATATAAAAGGTATAGGAAAATAGAGAATATCACTTTACATTATCAAGTTGTATGATATAAAACCTCCAAGTCTTATCAGGTTTTATATTATAAAGCATAAATAGAGAATATCTCTTTACATTATCAAGGAGAGATAGTTAAGCACATAGTATTAATGAAGTTCCTTTCAATATCACCGATGTAAGTGTCGGTAGCCACTATGTCTTGAGGAAGCTAGCTGCACAATCTGTAATTTACCACTAGTAGAAACAGAAAAACAATGTCTTGCACAACCGCATTGTCTTGCCTCCAGATTCTATCCACCGGCTTATAGACAAAGAGGTGCGCAATACTATCACTGCAGACGAGAGAGGAAGCCCTTCCTAAGTCTCACGTCCAAGTGGATGCGTTGATCAACCTATTATCACTATGTTTTTTATTCTTTTTTTGCCATGGTGTAACATGCTCTAGATTCTACTTTCTGTAAATCTCTTTTCATATCTATGATATTTAACTTTTAGCAACAAAAAAAAAGAGAGTTGGTAGCCTCTCTGTAGCGAAGGTCAATGATATGATCACATACCAATTTGTCTATTATGTGGAGATGAAAAAAAGGAGGTAGTTTCCTCGATGGTGCCGTCTCCCATTCTATTATATCCACACATGATAAATCATTGTTTGGAACGTTAGTTGAGTATAAACCGAGTCAGGGACACAGAACTCAGTTGTGGTTGATGATCCTAATTTTGTCTGACCAAATATTAAGGTATATCCAGTTACAAAAAAAACAAAAAAAATATGAAGGTATATTGAATGCTAAAATATTGTTTTAATAAGCACTCATCAATTACTCAATGAAATCACTTTCAGAAATTGTAAAATAAAAATGAAAAACTATATGATGAATGTTAGTGAATAATATAAACATGTAAAATCACCATTCCAAAGTGTGATTATATGTGCCAAATAACAATTCCTGTATCGTTATTGGTAGGTCCATGACCTAGAATCTCAACTTAGAAATTTAATCGAGAGAGACAAAGAATTTCGCGATGGACCACGTAAAAGACAACACAGTTAAGAAAAGAGAACTGTATCTTATGGTGCAAGTCACTATGCAAGCTTCAATCGTTGTAAACTTTCAACTCGTTAGTGGATAAAATTATAAACAACAAAATTCATGTTCTTATATATATATATATATATATATATATATATATATATCTGTATATATTCTTAACCATAGAGGAGGATACTATGCATAATGTAATCTCAGTTCATCATTTTATTGCGCTCTTATCCGAATCTCCATGTCACTTTCTTTTAGCGTCTTATCCTACCTTGATTACATATCCATCCACTAAGAGTTAACATATCCTTAAACAATCGAAAATAGCGACAGATTAGTGATATGAATTGTTTGGCTATGAAACAATGCTAAACTATAATGGTTTTGGACCTTTTGTGTACATTTTCCAACGGGTCTATTTTGTTTTCGATTCGGTTTGGTTTGGAAATTGATTATTTCATTTTTTTTATTTTATAGTGAAAAATATATCCAAATCATGCCAAAACTCAAACCGAACTAATTAAATTTTGAATCAAATTAATTGAAATTAACCCACTTTTTTTTTAACGCTGATATATTATGATCTTACAATTATGATATGAGAAAGATTACATAGACGATTCGACAACCGACAATACTACATGTCTTATGAAGACATACGCCTAACTGCATCACATGAACCGTCTTATGAAGATCCACGCCATACCAGATTTACTTGCACCATGTTGAAGATCCCTTGTAAGTCTTTCTTACGTAATCTGCATAATTGTTTGATAAATTGCTCTCTCCGGAACTTGAAACATGGATTTTCTGTAATCTGCAAATAAATTGCATAATCTAGGATTTGAACCCCAGACCTGAGTGTAGAAACCTTTAAACCTTAACCATTAGGCTACGGTGCTTCCACAAATTAACCCACTTAGATTTTGTATAATCATTTGTAGTTTTCCTAAGGGAAAATTGGAAAAATGAGACACTTTGAACTTTTGTTTGTCACAATAAGACTTCACATACTTTTGGCAATTTTGGACATGTTTTACCCTTTTTTAATGAGAAAAATAGTAAATTGAATTTTAAAAATGTAAAAAAATATGATAAGTGTTGGAAACATAAGTATGACAATATATATGTTTAAACTTTTTTTAAAAAAAATTGGAATCATATTTTATTTTCTCTTCTAGGTACAGTTAGAAAACTCATTTTGGTAATCTACCTAGTTTATATGTCCGATTCTAAGTTTTAAACATAGATATATCTAGGGTATATACTGTAAACTAACATTTCTTGTATAATCTAGCACAAATAGAATTGATTACGTTATAATCAAGAAAGATGTCTTCGGTCTACCTACAGTTTGATAACGATATATAGCCACAACTCAATGATATAGGTCGGTTATATTATGTTACATAACTTGTTCTGTCTTTTACCTTATATGACGCCTTAAAGCAGAATATGTTTCTCGCCTACTATATTTTGTTCTGCGTAGGTAGTATACATATTCTAGGTAAATCCGGAAAATATGGAAACTTCCATATTCAGTTGAAGATGTTTCCTGAATCTAAACTAAATATATCATAAATCTCTCAAAGAATATTTTATTTAATATCTTTAATAAATTTAGTCTAAACCAAAAATATGGAAGTTCCATTTTTTTTTAAATATCTTTACTAAATACCGATTAATCGGGGATTAATTTTAAACACTGTTTTTCAATTTTCAGAAAATTGTTTATATTGCATAGTGATTTGTATAGAGAACATCATTTATTGAAGCGGCCTAGTGGGAATTGGGTAGGTTTATGTTGCCCGGTTGTCAGGTTCGATCCCCAAGAAGTGCATTTTGCTCTTTTTAGTGTTTATTTTCATTAATGGCATAACCGTAAATAAGTCATCATCTTCCTCGACTGTTTTTAGGGTTACAGAGATATTTTTACAGAGCCGCCATGCTTTCTTTGATTAATTTCGTCCATTATTTTTGCATTTTTTTGTTGGGTATGGTTTAAATTTGTAGATTTAGCATGTATCTTCCAGTTTCAAGGTTTTAAAACTTAAAAACGTGAAATAATTTTGGTGACTCCGATTTAATGGCCGCCTTTAACAAAGGATCTAATCAAGAACAAAAGAAAATCACCCATCAAATCAAATACGAAATAAAATCGAAGATGCTATAAACCATCTTCACATGACACAATGCGAAATCAAAGAGGCTAAGAAGGATATCAAGTAAAGATGGAGACAATAATCTGAGAAGATAAAGAAGAAGATGAGAACAGAAACCTCATAAAAGTATTTGTGAAAAAATGTCGTGCCTTAAATTGTGGAAGAAGAAAAAATGAAACAGACACAATTACGTAACTTTTAATGCTTTTGATTTTTCTTTCCATCCCTAATGTAAAAACAATTATAAATAAATCTAATTAATAAACATTCTATATTTTAATTAAATTAAAATTTCAATAATCTAAGGGTATAATCGTATTAACATTAATTAAAATCTTAATAAGACAAAAAACTTAGACAAAATCTTATTGTGACAAATCAAAGTTCAAAGTGTCCTATATTTCCAATTTTCCCTTTTCCTAAAAGCCACGCCATGTATTGTATATAGTAACTAAAACAGATTTAGAAAGTTACTGAATCTACATTAGTTGGAATTGGAACTATATCAATGATTATAATATCAACCTTCAAAAATGTAGCTTTGGGAATTCTTTTGTGCATGACAAAATGCTGCCAAAGAAGCATTAAAAAAAGGCCTGAAGCACATAGGCAAAATTTAGAACCTAAGAAGAAGAATAAACATGTGATTTACATATAGTATTAAGGAAAACAAGTGACCATAAAATTCAAGATTCATGCAATAAAATAGTCAAAAAGATGTTGCAAGTTTTCCTGCATATGATAAGTTTAACTGAATAGATGATTAGATGGGATTATCAAAGAAAGTAAGGAGAATAAAAAGAAGAGGACATGGCTGATAAAAAGACCAGAAGAGAACACAATCAAAGTGTATATGCATTTCTGTTAACATTGTTAAACAAAAGTGGCAGACAAAAGAGTGAAACAAAGTTGACTATTCGAATCTCCAAGCGTGAACATGAAACTGATGTCTTGTCAGTTGTCATTTATTCCATACGCTGAAGATGTTATTGGTTTACATATTGATTAATTTAGAAATTCAGGTAGTATTTATAAATTCAAATAAAATATGCAGGTTTTTAAATTTTTTCGGATTAGTATTTACAAATTTGGAAGTTTATCCTCGGATTTGATTCTTTGTATTTTTTAACAAAAAAATCCAAAAAAATCCAAAAAAATTCATTCAAATCCATTATAAAATCAAAGTTATTAGTAAATCCATGTGATTGAATAACATTTGATTTGATATAATATTTATGAATCATTAAACCAATAACACATGATCTTAATACAAATTTAAAAATCATAAAACCAGTAACACTACATTTAGTTGGATTTTCAAATCCATTAAAATACAACAACCAATAACCATTGTTTTGTTTCTTTTTGTTGTTGTTATGAGAGGTTAAAATCGTTAGCTTTTAATATTTTGAATTAGTCATTAACAATATACTGTATGTGAATGTCGTATTGTAAATCATAGTAGAAAGTAAAGGGCCGTACGTATCCAGCAAAGCAAAACAGAAACAATTATCTCAAGTCGTGTCATTTTCTTACACCTTTTTCAATTACTTTATACAACGGTATCATGTACAGTATGCTACACGCACAACAGTGGTATAAATCCTCAAATTTACGTTTTTTGAAAAAAAAACATTAATAGCTGAGTTTTAAAAAAATACACAATTTTGGTTTTTTTAAGCGTCTTTGAATCTCTTGTTAAGGATGGGGTTCCTTAGTGATAATGGGCTTTTTAGTTAACAAACGGCTCACGATCTCTTGCCTTCACTAAAAACATTTTTGCAACAAATAAAAATACAAACGCCTCATTTCTAGGCGTTGAATCAATTAAAATCGGTAAGAGTTCCATGCAGGGGGCTTAAGCAAATAAATGTATGAATGATTTGTAACGAGTAACCATTAGATTAATGAAGCTTTAAAAATGAGAAAGCAAAACAGGAAAAAAATATGTTATAAACTATATAATATGCTCGAAAACATACTGTTTTTTTTTTTTTTTGGTGTAAAGCATACTTGCACTTTGGTTTTTAGAAATTTTGATTTTTCACTCGCTATATCATATTGATACTCGTTTTAAAACCTTCGTTTTACCGGTTTCACTTCATCACATGTTAAAAGTACAGCATAATATTTTTACTGGTTTCGTTATATTCTCCTATTGTTTTAAAATCTAAGCTGTACGAAGACATTTTCAAGTTTTATTCGTTACCTAAAGCAAGGGCATCATATCCTTAGACAGTTAGACTTACACCGATCATATTTTGCAACCATCATATCCTCTTATATTTTACAAGTGAGTCTTCGTCCGTCGGCCTACTTTATTCGGATGGATCATGGATATGACCTAGTTGGGCTTAATTTGAATATTGGTCTTTATGGGAAAATGGCTATGTCGACCTTCCTTTTGGGCCCACAAAAGTTCCAATTACATCGTTGACTAAATGAAGAATATAAAGTTCCATATAGTTTTCGTCGTTTTGACTTTGGAAATTAAGTCTAGGCATCCTAAAATACTTACGCATATAATTTGGAATTTCATATGAAAAATATTTCTAAAAGCGTAAAAAAAAGTATTATGTTAAAATTTGAGGTGATTCATAAAAAGATCTAAGCAAGTAGAGAGAGAAAAAGGCAACGCAGTACAATGAGATCTCTAAAAAGTCAACTCGTTAATTAACTTTACAGAGAGGAAGTGGCAAGATGAGACTGTTGCGGGTCACGAAGTTCGAAGCCGACCACGTTCTTAGTTTTATTTTACCAAATTTATATTTGACTCCAATCACCAAACTTTCCATTTTGCAAAGCTATATGTTTAAATTTTAAAATATTTATATTAACGACGTTAGGCTTAGATCCACCGCTTTTTCTCATATAGTGTTTTCAAGTTGATCTAATTTGACTTATATTTGTTGAAATATTGTAGGCAATAAATACGATCATTCCCATCAGAATGATTTAGTTATTAAAAACAATTAATTGGTATTTGATTATTAACACCAATAAATTCAAATTTGATTATTAAAAACACGTAATGATAGTAATTCATTTAAACTATAAGTTACCATAATAATTAAAATTAAAAATTATATCAAAAATTGGGATTAAATCTTCAAGTTTTTGAAAGAAAAAAACTAAATAAATGTTCACTCTAAAAATATATGGAGCTATAAAACTCAAACATTTAGTCACTTCACAAATAGCAATATCTTCATAATTAAAAATGGAATTTAATAGTAATTCATAAACTAGACATAACTATGGTGAAACTATTGAACTCTGAAAACTCCAATATTTTTTTTGGTAAAGCATTCATAAATCACGGCAAAAAAAAAACCCCAATATCATATTATGGTTAATGGTTATGGAGTATATATTGTATTCTGATATAGAAATCTTTTCATCTATTTATTTATTGACTATTGACCAGCTATCTTAGGCTGAATGCACTTTAAGTACCTAAACAAAAAGGACTATTCACGAGTAAATCAGAATCTAGTATCATATTAATATTGTATAAAAAATAAATAAAATAGAAAATCGCATGTTAAATGGCGTGAAATACTGAAGCACAACACTTGCTTCGTTTACAAACTCTGCTTTGAACCTCACGTTCCTTAAGCTTCTCAAAAGTTCTTTTAACGTCTCCTCTAAGGTAAAATAGTTTCTGCTTTTATTTAGTTTCTTCATCTTCTTCCTCTGCTGCAACATCTCCACCTCTATACTGAAGAAATAAAGATGAAATATTCTCCAAGATCGGACGGCAGAAAATTCATCATCCCTTCTTTCTTATTCATCGTAGCTCTCTGTGTATTAGCTTTCATCAACGAAGTTAGATTCGACAGTTTCTTGAGTTTCGGACGATGTGCTTTGTCGAATGTTCCGAGGAACAGCAGTTCATTGGAGGCACCGTTGTTGTCTTCTTCAGATGAAGATGAGATTAGGATACTTATTGGGATTCTTACACTTCCCGATCAGTACCAACGTAGGCATTTTCTCCGGATGATCTACGGCACGCAGGATGTTCCCGCCGGCGTTAAGATCGACGTGAAGTTTGTGTTCTGTAACTTGACTAAAGAAGACCAGAAAGTGCTTGTCGCTTTGGAGATCATGCGTTATGATGACATCATTATACTCAATTGCAACGAGAATATGAATAAAGGTAATTGGTTTATCTCGGTTTATAGTCAATTTCGGTTCGAATTGGGTTGAATTTGATTTATATAGTTCGCTTTGAAAACGAATTTTCCCAATTGAAGCAACTATTATTTTTGTTAGGTTTTGGTTTGGTATATACAGGCTTGGTTTTGATTTGGTATACCATTTTAGAATAAAGTTTTTTTTTTGAAAAAACCATTTTAGATTATAGTTCAATTCAGTTTGACATGGTTTCAATTTTTGTTTTGTAAAAAATCGTTTATTTAGAGATTTTGCAAGCGCATTTAGGCTATAGTTTTCTATTTATTTAATTTATTTCAGTTTAGCAAAAAAAAAAGATGAAGTTTGTTTCACTTTATATTGCGATTTGTTACTATATAAACACACAAAATTCCAGTTGAATTTATTCAATCTCTTTCGGTTCAGTTTTCAGTTCGATTTGGACTAGCTTAACCGATTGGAATAGTTGTAACACTTTTTAACTAATTTAATTCTTCTATTTACAGGCAAGACCTACACATACTTCTCAAGCTTACCAGACCTATTCAACGAAACCGATGCACCAAACCCACCATACCACTACGTAATGAAAGCCGACGATGACACGTACATAAGACAAGAAAGCCTCGTAGCATCTTTAAGACCATTACCTCGAGAAGATCTCTACTACGGCTACGTCATTCCATGTCCAAGCATGGACCCGTTCGTACATTACATGTCAGGAATGGGCTACTTAGTCTCGTGGGACATCGCAGTTTGGCTCAAAGATTCTGAAATTCCCAAGAAACATCTAGAAGGTCCTGAAGACAAAGTGTTTGGCGACTGGATTCGAGAAGGAAGACGAGGGAAGAACCGGTTTAATGCTAAATGGTCCATGTATAATTTCCCCGAGCCTCCTACTAGATGCACACATGAGCTTTGGCCTGATACTATTGCGGTTCATTTGTTGAAGAACCAAGAGAAGTGGATACGGACATTGAACTATTTCAATGTTACTAGCAATCTTAAGCCTTCTAAATTATACCACATTCCGTAGATAGATACATCTGATTTATTATAATGTATACTTAAATTTCATTTTAATTGGTTTTGTGATCGTTAATGTCTTTTAAAGTTTAAATAATTATTTGTCTAACTGAGGATTTCAGATATGTTCAATAGATAGAATACTTGTGGACGTTTTCATGGTGGCCCAAAAAAAACAATGTTCAACATCAATATATATATTATCTGATAATCAGTTTAACTACATTACATTACTTTTTAATGCTAATTTATTATACACCAAAATATAGACGATATTTACATCCAATAATTCTATAAAATAATTTTATCCACACCAAACTAAACTGAACCATTTGATAAAAAATTATATCTGACGGTTTTGTTTGCACAACGTTAGAAATTTTATTATTCTTCACTAATCTGCTTACTGAAATTATAAAACAAAACCGGGTTAACAAGGGAAGCTCCATTTGTTTGCAAACCGATTTCAAGGGTAGTATCGTCATTTTCAACAGCTGACGAAGCGAGTCGGCTTGGGCCATCAAAATGGGCCTCACGAGCTGGACACAGCTTTGCCTGTGACAGAACCTACACTACATCACAGACGAATTAGCAAAAAGGCTTTTCTCAACAACAAAAAAGAAAAAAAAAAGCGTGCGAGCTCGTGACCTAACTAACCTCAACGCCAGGTGACATTATCATTGCTCACGGCGAGAACGTTGGCCTCCTCGTCTCGTCTCGTCTCCCTTTGAGTTTATCGAGGCCCTTTTTACTACTTACCGTCTTCTTCTTCAAAAGCCGCCGTCGCCTGATTCCACCATCATCGAGGGCGACGGAGCAGCTAGGGTTTATCAATCGAACGTGAACCGTTTCGTCGATCTTCCGATTTGGTAAGGAATCTAGATAACGAGCTAACGTTCTTTGTTGATTCATGTGGCCTTCGTGAGATTGGCTTTTGATCGATTCGATGCGATTCTCTCGATCTGTTTACTTCCATAGATAGTTTCGGTAAACCTGAGGAGAACGTATTGTGTGATTACACTCATAGCTTGTTGTGATTCTCTGTGATATTGTATCAACATTGGTTTGATTCGTTATAGTTCATAAACGTAGTTGAAACTGATTTGTTTCCTCTTTGGATTGTAGTTTCATATGTATACGCATGGTTCTTGTGGCAATGTAGAATTGCTTTCTGCTGCAGCCTCTGTTGTTGAGGCTGCTATAAGATAGTTTTAACTTTTAAGTATTTGAAGATTCTGATTGGTTGATTAGCTCAGAGAAGTGTTGGAGCTTGGATTATATCATTTTGTGAATCGTTGAATATTGGTGGCATGCGTTTGATTATGTGTTGCTTGTGAAATTGTCAGTGTTTGGTGAGCTTCTTTTCTACATTAGAAGATGGGAAGCAGTCCAGCTCCGTTTCCAGATATTGGCAGGAAAGCCAAAGGTAAGTTTGGCAGATCTTGGACATTGCTCTCTCTGTGTTTGTGGTTCCCTTTACTGACTATTTGATCATTTGCAGATCTTCTGAACAAGGATTACATTTTCGACCAGAAGTTTACTCTGACGATGCTGAGTGCCACGGGAACGGTATGTTGGATTCTTTAATAGGTTAAAATCCATTTTATAGAAATTGATAGCTAGTATATCCAGTTAATGTACATACTCTGGTTTCCAAAAACATGGACTTTGATGTATCGTAAGTGGGAGAACAATTGTTTTAGCTTAGATTTCATTTAATTAGAATTTTTATGGTGACACTCCCCCCCTTCAAACCAAAGTATGTAATCTACTTTGAACCTATGTTAGTATACGGTAATGAAATTCTCTCCAACAGGAATTCGTGGCGACAGGTTTGCAGAAGGATGATTTATTTTTTGGCGACATAAGCACACTATATAAAGGTCAAAACACCATTGTTGATCTGAAAATCGACAGCCATTCAAGTGTAAGTAATTATCTGTAGTGATACATGCTTTCTGATCTTGTGCACCTTAACTCTCCTTAACCATATTACGTAACATCTTTATGCAGGTGTCGACGAAAGTAACTGTCAAAAATCTCATGCCATCTGCCAAAGCTGTTATCAGCTTCAAAATACCTGATCACAAGTCTGGCAAGGTCAGTGCATAACCCATATGATAAACGGTCACACTCTAGTCTCAGTCAGTTTCTACACTCTTTAGTCTTAACATGTGTCTCTGTTATAATTCAGCTGGATGTGCAATACGTTCATCCCCATGCGACGCTCAATTCCAGCATTGGCCTCAATCCAACTCCTTTGCTTGATATGTCGGCAACTATCGGAAGCCAGACTGTTAGCCTCGGTGGCGAAGTTGGTTTCGACACAGCTTCCTCTTCACTAACCAAGTACAACGCCGGAGTTAGTTTCAACAAGCCAGACTTCTCTGCTGCTCTCATGCTGTAAGTAAACAACAAACACGATGCTCCTCCTTTTTCCAATCTGCTTTCAGTTTTTAACTGAAAAGAGTGATATAACTTCTAGGGAGGATAAAGGGGAGAGTCTAAGAGCTACTTACGTACACACGGTGAATCCAACCACATCCGTCGGTGCAGAACTGATCCGTCGCTTCACAAATCATGCCAACAGTTTCACCATCGGAAGCTCATACTCCGTGGATCCTTTTACAACGGTGAAGACAAGACTCTCTAACAATGGGAAAGCAGGGATGGTGGTACAAAGGGAATGGAGACCCAAGTCTCTCATAACTCTCTCAGCTGAGTATGACTCAAAGGCTGTGAACTCTTCACCGAAGGTTGGTCTTGCTCTCGCTCTCAAACCATAAAAGAAACAAGTGCTCTCTCAGTTTGGAATACATTTTTTTTCACCATGCCCAAAGGAATGTATTTTGGGTTATTAAATCACTTTTGCATTAATATTTTGTTTTCTTTAATCTCATTGTGTGATGTGAAAAAGGGAGTGATAAAACCCCATTTTTGGAAAAGAAAGTTGTTTTTGTTTCTTTAGACTTATGTTTCAAGTTGATCAGATACAAATAGTCCATCAGGATGGGCTGTTATTTGCAGGCTAATATTATCAAGCAATAAAACATTTGGTTTAAGACTATTTCTGCTAATTCGAACTTTTCTGTCTTTGCTCGAGAGTTAAGACCATTCATTCACTAGTCTGCGAGAAGGATCTGTTCTGACAAGACCTTCCTTCGTGTGGAAAGATCTAGCTAGTCTTTTCTATTATCTTTACTGCCTAAATAATCTAAAGCAAAACAAACGAAGTGATATGTGATATGCATCAGTTTTCAGTTTTTTACCACCTCAGCCTTGAATATACTTACGTTTTACATAATTGAAAGCTACTTCCATATTTTATAAATTTCTTTCCTATGAGACTAATCTTAAAAGCAGACAACTTTTTAACGGTTTAACAATATCTAAACTTTCATAGTAAACACTGATTCATTTTTTAAAAACATAAGAAAATTTTGATCAATAATAAAGAGAAAAAATAGTCCCAAACAAATCTTGACCATCATAAATCACTCAAATCAGCAAGTCTTAAACTCAAAGAAAGTTACAAAACCCAAATTTGTTTTTCTTCTTTTCATTTTACACTTGTTCCTTAACTAACCTCTTTGCCTTTGTCACTATCATAGCCTTACATTTATATTTTCTGAACAAATCCTTTTTATTTAACTTTCTCTGTAAAGTTTTCTCGAGAAATTTGTCAAAAAAATTAAAAAAGAACTCTTATTATAAATTGAAAGAGACCATCTCTTCTTAATATCCCAAAGCTTTCACTTTTTTTTTTTATTCTTCTTTCACACCTTCTCAAGAAATCCTCTGTTTTCTCTTCACCCTTTTGAAGCTTCTCTCTTAACTTTGATCTCTAAAGAAACAAAAAAAATGAAAGAGTACTGGACATCACTAGCATCACTCCTCGGCGTCTTCGCTTTCTGCCAAAGCCTAATGCAATCAATAATCCCACCGGAGCTCCGTTTCGCCTTCCTCAAACTCTTCAACCGAACCTTCCACCTCTTCTCCTCCTACTGCTACTTCGACATAACGGAGCTCGACGGCGTCAACACCAACGAGCTCTACAACGCCGTCCAGCTCTACCTCAGCACCTCCGTCTCCATCGCCGGCAACCGTTTAAGCCTCACCCGCGCCGTCAACTCCTCCTCCATCACGTTCGGTCTCTCCAACAACGACTCCATCGTCGACACTTTCAACAACGCCACCGTCCTCTGGGAACACGTCGTCACTCAACGACAAACTCAGACGTTCGCGTGGAGACCGTTGCCCGAGGAGAAACGCGGGTTCACTCTCCGTATCAAGAAGAGAGACAAAACGTTGATCTTAAACTCTTATCTTGATTACATCGTGGAGAAAGCAAACGAGATCCGTCGGAAGAACCAGGACCGGTTGCTTTACACGAACACGCGAGGCGGGTCTCTGGACTCGAGGGGACATCCTTGGGAGTCTGTTCCTTTCAAGCATCCGAGCACGTTCGAGACTCTTGCGATGGATCCGACAAAGAAGCAAGAGATCATGGATGATCTTAAGGATTTCGTGTTAGGTCAAATGTTTTATCAGAAGACGGGTAGGGCTTGGAAGAGAGGTTACTTGCTGTATGGGCCACCTGGTACTGGTAAGTCTAGTATGATCGCTGCCATGGCGAATTATCTAGGCTATGATATTTACGATCTTGAACTCACTGAGGTGCATAGCAACTCGGAGTTGAGGAAACTGCTGATGAAAACGAGTTCTAAGTCGATAATAGTGATCGAAGACATCGACTGTTCGATCAACTTGACGAACCGGAATAAGAGCAGTGGACTCAAAGCCGGTTCTGAACATAGGCAAGTGAAATATTAGTTTTAATAATTATTTTAAAATTTATTTTTACTAAATCGTTTAAGACCACCAAAATCTCAGGATCGGCTCTGAAACACGAATTGGGTCGGGTTCGGGTGAAGAGTCTGGTAATGGGAACACGATAACGTTGTCGGGTTTGTTGAACTTTACGGATGGGCTTTGGTCTTGTTGTGGAAGCGAGAGGATCTTTGTCTTTACGACGAATCATATAGAGAAGCTTGATCCTGCGTTGCTTAGAAGTGGGAGGATGGACATGCATGTGTGCATGAGTTACTGTGACTTCCCGTCGTTGAAGATTTTGTTGAGGAACTATTTAGGGTATGAGGAGGAAGATGTGGGCGACGACGTTTTGAAGGAGATGGAGAGAGTGGTGGAGAAGGCGGAGATGACGCCTGCGGATGTAAGTGAGGCTTTGATCAGGAATAGGAGGGATAAGGAGAAGGCGGTTAGGGAGTTGTTGGTGGAGTTGAAGAGTAGATGGGAGAGAAATGTGAAAGGTGGGAAGTTGAGGGGTCAAAGTGGAAATTTGAGGGAGTTGGAAATTGTGGAGGAAGAAGAGAAGAGGGCTATAGATAGTCAAAATGAAGATGGTGATAATGTTGAAGATGAAACTGAGCTTGAGGACAATGCTTGTAAAGATTAGAGAGGATTCAAAATAAACAATGTAGAACAAAATGGTGAAAACTTGTTATCTTTCTTCTTTTCTTTATTTGATGGGTTTTCTCTTTTTGATTTTGGTTGTTGAAGTGGTAGATGAAACCGTGAAAGTGACATAGCAAGAACATGTTAGAGTTGTGAAAGTTTTAACTAAAAGAAAGTGATGGAAAAGTCTCACAAAGGTGGTCAATAAGGCAAGTGGTTGATGAGGATATTGTCTGTGGGGAATGTGAATGGGAAATGCAAAAAGGTTGATCTCATTAATTAGCATTGTCAATTGCAAAATAATACTGGGCCAAAAATTAGTCAAATTTTAACCATGTGTTGTCAATAATTATAGTATGTAAAGTATACATTCTTATATTACTGCGAAATTTTTGATTGAAATCGAGAATCCTCCTAAGTTTAAATTAAAACATATGTATAATATGCGTTTTGTTTCAAACGCTACTCAGTTATATAACCATATATGTACATGATTCTACCAGGTGATTCGTTTTATAATGGCTATTGTATCATGTACAATCACGGTTTGATTATCAAAGTATTATTGTTATTTTTACTCAACAAGTTTATATGATTTAAGAAAATATTGACGGAATTTATCAAAAACCTATACAAGAATTTGGATATGTACTTTGCTTAAAACTAAGTGTAAGCCAACCATGACTGAAACTATATCATAACTCGGAGATATATTTTAAAATATTATAACATCTGAAACAACCGATTCAAACTAATCTTTTTAAAGTCTATTGTCTAAGTCAAGATATTTGAAATCTCTATAGTTTGAAATATTGTAATATCTGAAAGTTCAACCAATTCAAACTTCCAAAACATATTTTCAAACATAAGTTATCCAGTCTCGAGGATTTAACTCAATTGCTAAAATATTAAAAGCACAATAACTACAATTGTCTTTTCATATATGATAAGGGATCAAACTGATTATTATAGTACCTAAAGCTCTAAAGTACACATGATTCTCGCATTAAGACGATACTGGATAACTTCAAACGTTTTCAGACATCTTGCAACCTTCATGTAACGCATGCAATGCCATTTGTTAATCCTGTGATTGTTATAATTGGTAGTTTTGTGTGGTGACAATATAGCTGTCATGTATTATTAGGTATGGAGTTTATAATCATCTTTCCACTATAATATTAATATGCGTAGGTTCTTATATGTCAATGAACACACGTTTTTATATGTTCTTTTAATCAAAAGTGAAGTGTTAAAGACTTAAATTAACGATTTGGTAGATCAAGTTGCTCAAAATCTCGGTTTTCATCTCTTTAGAGGTTTGTGTTTAGTATCACACCGCTTGTACTCACTTTAAGGTTTTAAAATAGTTCTGTTATTATTCAATTGATTTCTTATAATCAACTTGACCACTAGACATCACTCTAGAATAAAACACAAATTTGTAAAATCTTGTTATTGTTTTATTTTTGTAAACCGTAGTTAGGACGGATTGCAATTGGTGCTCAATATACACGACATTATTTTTTTTTTTTTTTAAATAAAGAAATGACATGGTGGATATTTGACCTAAGAATGACATTTATCATTGATGGATTTCGCTGGTATAGTGGTTTCATATTTTTAAAAGAAAAGAAATGTAAATCGTTTCTGGGGTTACGACCCTTCAACAAAGCCTTATTATTGAGACCAATAGACCATGCAAAGGCGTAAACCCATAGAGCAAATGTCATTAACCAAAACATCCTCATGATCAGTTTTTTTTGTTCTTATACATGTAAACTTGCACACACACATGGCACATTTTGCATTTGTTATGCTTATTTTTCGCAATGTAATAATTAGTAATAATATTTAGAGATAAACCATTTCAAAATAGTTTGTATGTTGCCTTTATGGGATAAAATAGCTTATCATTTCAACAAAACTACAATTATTCAAATAATTTTATATAACTATCGTTTGCAAATGATTAACAAACTGGAAGAATTTTACCAAGTATATTTGATAAACTTAATATTGTATAACATATTCCAGTAATGATAATTAAAACTAAATGTAAAAAAAAATGTGATAAAAACAGATAACATAACAATGAGTAGATGTCAAGATACACAAGTACACAAAACCTTACATGAAAAAAAAACAGAATTAACTCCCAACAACGGCCAAACTCATTATAACATTTGAAAAAAATTATAAACAAATGAAACTCTCTTAAAAGAAACTTTATCAATTGCACATGTAGACTCCGGTTTCGAACTTGTGATCTACCTCATAGAAATCCATATTCCCCTCAGCAGCTGGGCGTAAACTGATACCAGACAAAGAACTCTTTCCCTGAACAGAGAACTTCACATAGCAGATGATCTCCGGTTCTTCCTCGCTGTTATCTGAGTCTAAAGGCATCCGCGCTCTTAGCCTCCCGGGACTTCCATTGAGAGGAATCTCAGGGACTTGCCATTTCAGTTCTCGATCAGTTCTGTTCAGTATCGCCTTCGGAGAAACCTTAAGCAACGTGGGATCAACAGGGAGTTTCAGAATAAAGTCGACGTCTTTCAGAGGCTGAGGTAGGTCCGGGCTTGATACGTATTGTATCATCAGCGAGAGTAAAGTCCCACTGACACGTTTCACCATTCGGACTCTAAGAGGCAAAGGTGTTAGCTTAGGTTGCAAACTATACTTCAAGATAGGGATTGGTTCCTCTGACGGAGCGGTTCTCACGTGAAACAAACCGTTCCCTAAGCTACTTATCCGAGAACTCTGCATAGAGAATCTCTTAACAGGAGTAGTACCTTCAACACGGAACGAGAACTCGGTTTCTTTCTCTTCACCAGAGCCTTTAGGCGGCATTGTTTTTAAGTAGATGACACCCATTAGTCCTACTCTAGCAAGCAATGATTCTCTAAACTCGGTTCTAATTTCCTCAGAGATATACATTTCAGGACCTTTCATCTCAGGCTTCTTAACAAGGTTATCGACATTACCTCCATCTTTGCCCTCCACTGCCTTGGGATCACTGGTGTGCAAGAGCTCAAGCCCGCCGAGTCCTTCCTTCTTTTGAATCTTCTTTGGTCCCATAAACTCCGAAGGATCCAACCCACCTCCCCAAGCATCACTAAACGATTCAAAAGTCTCTCCAATCGTCGCCTGCTCGTTGCTGAACGCAATCCCACCGTACTCCCCTTCGAACCCTTCCACATTGATGTGTGTAGACTGCGTTGCTTCCGCTGGAGGCAATGTAGTCACCTCAAGTCCCGCCAAAGCCAGAGTCAGATCCTGCGAGGAAGGATCCTTCGTCTTCTTGAACCCGCCTACAAGTTCTTTCTCCTTATTGATCTCCTCACTCGCCGCGAAAGGATCTTTATTCTCCACCTCCGGCTCTTCCTTCACCTGCTCTGTTTCTTGCACCACAGGAGCCAAGCTCGCAGCCATTTCATCACCAGCAGCGATAGTCTCCGCCGGCAACTCGAATCTCGCGTTTGAGAACGCGTTCACAGCAGCTTGATGCTCCGCGGCGTGAGACTCCACCGCCATCCAGCTATCAGCTCCTCTGATCTTATTCTCCGTATCCAAAGCCGAATGAACCATCTTCGCGATTCCATCTCCGTGCATAGCGCCAAGCATCGCTGCAAGACGAATGTTACTAACCCCACGCAAGACAATGTCAAGCGCCATGTAAACCTCAGCGTACTTCCTCCCAAGCTTCTCGGGAGTCACCTCGACTCCACGGCAGGCGGTTACGATAACGCTAACGGCCTGGTTCACGATGTGGATACACTCGAAGACGTTGATCGAGTTGTCGTGATCCGCGACGGTTACGCCGAGGATGTAGATCGAGTTCACGAGTCGGTAGACGACGCGGTACTTGCTCTCCACGCCGACGATTACTTGTCCGTTGGAAGCAGCGAGGGGATCGTCGCCTACGAATTCCGCGGCGGCTGCGTCGTCGGGATCTGCGGCGGAGGAGGAGGATGAGGAGGAAGGTTGAGTGTGTTTGCGATTGGAAGGAGGTTGTTGCTGCTTTGAGGAGGAGAAGGCTTGACGCGTTTGGCGGAAGTAGGAGAGAGCGATTAGGGCTCTCGCCGGCGGGAACCATTCTCTGGTTTGGAGTAGAATGTCAGATCCGTTAACCGGTTGAAGAGCTAAGGCTAAGCACGACATGATCGCGATTCGAATTTGATCTGTGAGATTCTATAGCTCGCGAATCTTCAATCTCGATGTAGCCTCGGTTCGATTAATCATTTAGAGTATCATCAGATCTGAGAACAATCGGGGAAGAAGAAGAAAGAAATGGTAAAGAATGTGATATTCGTGAAAACGACATCGTTTGCTGCATTATTCTTGTTTTACTGTTTTGGGCTTAAAACTGAGCTGGAACATAGGCCTAATTGAAGAGAAACTGTTTTCCACTTTTCAGGTTTCTGGTTTCAGCATCAAGGCCCATTTGGGTTTTGTATGTTTCGGTTAATAATATTTTGAATACAAATATTTTGATGGAATTTAAATCTAAAGTGAAATCCATTATTGTTCAACTTGTGGATTTGAAGAACAAGAGCAAACAAATCCATGCTTTTTATCTCGTTTTTGACGTAATTTAAGTAGATATGATGCTTTGTTGTTCTCTCTGGACGATCCACGACAAAGAAAAACGATAAAATTTTTAAGAGAACAAATCAAGTAACCCAGTGGCTTCTCCAAGCAATCAAATAAAAAAAGGGTCCATGATACGGCATTGTTTACTACACCACTTTCAACCTTTTTGGGCGTAAGTTTTGAAAAGCCCAATTGAAGAACAACTTTTACTTTTGTTTTTCTATTTGAAATGATAGCTTTTGGCGGTGAAATGGGAAAATGAAGCCGCGGAGCCTCCTCTCACAATCGCCGACGACGAGCCTGAAGCTAACCACCGGCTGCGAAACCCTCGACGCATGTCTCCACGGCGGATTCCCCTGCGACTCTCTAACCGAAATCGTAGCGGAGAGCGGCTGCGGGAAAACACAGCTCTGCCTTCAGCTCTCGCTCTGCGCCCAGCTTCCGATTTCAAACGGCGGACTCGACGGCTCAGCTCTCTATCTCCACTCCGAGTTTCCCTTCCCGTTCCGCCGTCTTCACCAGCTCTCGCGATCGTTTCACCTATCGAACCCTAGTATCTACGCGGACCACAACGATAATCCATGCGATCATGTGTTTATACAAAACGTCCACAATGTAGACCACCTGTTCGACGTAATGTCTAAGATAGAATCTTTTGTTAAAAACTCGAAAACGAGGCTTCCTCTGAAGCTGATTGTGCTTGATTCCGTCGCGGCGTTGTTCAGATCGGAGTTTGAGAACACGCCGTCTGATCTCAGGAAGAGAGCTTCTTGTTTTTTCAAGATATCTGGGAAGTTGAAGCAGCTGGCGAATAAGTTTGGTTTGGCTGTGGTGATTACGAATCAGGTTACTGATTTTGTTGAGTCTTCTGATGGGTTGAGTGGGTTGAGGATTGGGAATTTGAGGTGTTTGTATTCGTCTGGGAGACGAGTTGTTCCTGCTTTGGGTTTGGCTTGGGCTAACTGTGTGAACTCTAGAGTTTTCATCTCACGAAGTGATGATAGTATCTGTCAAGAGAGAAGGGAGGATGATGAGAGGAGCGGTTCGAGTTATGTGTCTAGAAGAGCTAGGAGACGGTTTGACATTGTTTTCTCACCTTATTTGCCTGCTTCTTCTTGCGAGTTCGTGATCACAGGGGAGGGGATTTGTGGAGTTAGGTGATCTATGGTGCTACACAGGATGTTTGAGTGATATTTATTCAGATTTTTTTTGGAGGGGGGATGGGCTGCAGCAAGTCAAGTTCTTTCATATTTCTCCTCTTGTGTATATGTGATATTTAAAAAAACTCATATTTGCTTGTCTTTAGTTTATAAACATTCTATAAACAAGTCATCATGATATTGCGGTCTGTAAGAAATCCTTTGCATTTCATGATATTGATAATGATTTGCAAATTGCAATGGAAGTTTATTGCATGCTTCTCACTTTGTTTTCTGATTCTCTAACGGTGATGCATGCTTCTCACTTTGTTCTCTGATTCTCTAACGGTAATGCATGCCTGAAGGGGTGCCGTAAATTACATATTTCGTTGTTTTCTTTGGACGTATTGGCAACTCAAATGTATTTAAGTGGAAATCTCTCGTTTCTGACTTGAAACTAGAGATATCTTCCTATCTTTAACCCTTTAATTCTTTTCTGTTTCATTGAATGGCAGAGAGATGCTGAGAAGATGGACTCTACGTTTCTGGAATCAGGAATGGTAGTTCGAGAGCATCAAATCGACACAAGATCCTTAGATAAGAGTAAGACACTCAGGCTGAGGCTAGAAAAATCTGTTGAATCATCTCTGGGACACAGACTGAATAAAACAGTAAATTTTGGATCGTTATCTTACCATACGTATGCAAATTTTTAATAAAGTTCGCCCCTAGTTTAGCCCTCTCCTTCTAATTTTTTTTTTGTTTCAGTCGCCTCAACGTAGCTTTTTAGCTCAAGTGTTGTGCCTCTTTAGTCTTTTTCTGCTGGATTTTCTCCTTTTTTTGCCTTAGCCTTGTGATTGCTTTTAGCTTTTAGGTTGCTTTGGTGGAGAGGTTTTTAGTCACATATCTTTGACCTCTTCAAGTTTATGGATACGGTGGTTTTTGTCTTTCCCGCTTTGTCACATGCATGATATTTATGTTCTTTTGTCCGGGCGTTTTGGTGGAGTGTTGTTCTAGATGCATGAACTGGTGATTTCTTTGTCTTGATTATGTACAAGAATACGGTTTCATGTCTTCTTGGTTGATTATGTATTTGATTTCTTATAGCTCACTATATCTTCGAGGTTCATTTGTAGCAATATAATAAGTGTTTTTTGCTCCTTCCTTATCTCCTATCCTATCCTATTCCTATACAATGATACTCATTTTGTCAATGTGTTCATTCATCTACATTAGCACAGAAAAGTCAAAAACATCACCAATTTGGGCCTTACATAGGCCCATTATATCCAATTTAAACTGCGTGGGCCCATGTTTCTCCTTGCTTAAAGATGAATCACAGTCACCACCATCAGCAAATGAGAGCTCATAATTAAAAAAGAAAAATCATCTATATTATTAAAACTCAAGTACACTTTAGTAATGTTTGGAAACATGAATAGTACTATAACTGAAAATTGTTTGGAAACGAAGATAGCAGTACTACATTAATTGTATTTCCATATTTCACTCATATTAATTATATTGTCTTAACAATATTTCACATCATTAATTATATTACCATAATAATAATAGTGTAGATTTTATTTAGTAGTTAATCAATATTAGTTTTGTGTCAATTATAAAATCAAAAAAGTAAAATAACTGAGTTTTGCATAAGGTTAAGCGTTTGTTTTAATTTGTTATACTATAACATTTTTTTTTTCAATCAGTGGAAAATTACGTAGCCAAAAACATAATTCAAAAACATGTTTAGTGAATAAAATCATAACTTAAATCAAAATAATAAAAATGAATTACATTCATTGTCACTTAATTTTTCACTCAATATAATTGCTTACTAAATAAAAAAACTCTTTCAGTTTCACTTAATTTAGCAAAACACATAAAAAATATCATTTATATTAGTTTATAAAATCAGTTAGGCATGAACACTAAATATCCACTTAGGTACGAGTCGTTCCTTTCGGGTATCGTTTTATTTTGTTTTAAAATTACTCACTCCTTGAATATTATAAATTTATGTGTAGGTTTTGAGTTGAATCCTTTTGAGTCTGGATGAGTTTGGTTCTGATGTATATGACCCTAAAATATCTAAATAACCAATGTATTTGAAACGGGTTTGGATATTTGTACCAAAAATAACCATATTATCTGATTCGATCCGGATCTTTTGAATACAATTAGTTATATTACGACATATATAAAATATAAAACACTAATTATGAAAAACAAATATTAATGTATAAAAATATAAGTATAGTTTTATTTTAGTAATTTCATTAATTATATTACTTTAACAATATATTACATCATTAATTATATTTACCGTAAAAGTAATAATGTAGATTTTTATTTATTAGTTAATCAATATTAACTTTGTGCAATTATAAAAAAAAATAAAAATGTAAGATAACCGAGTTTTGCATATGGTTAATAGTTTGGTTTAATATGTTTTACTAAAACTTTCTTTTGTCTTAGTTCCAATTGGTGAAAAATTACATAGCAAAACACATAATTCAAAGGCATAGTTTATATGAACAAGATAATAATTTAAATCAAAATAATTAAAAAGTATTATATTTATTATCACTTAATGTTTCACTTCATATAACTATTTTATTAAATAAAAAATTCTTTCTATTTTTCTTATTTTTGCCAAATATATAGAAAGAGTTTCCTTTTTAATCTATTTGCAAAATCAGTTAAGTATGGACATTCGGATACTCATTGAGGTACAAGTTGTTTCTTTCGGGATTAATTTTTTTGGATTTTTAAATTAGGCGCCACTTGGATATTATAAATTTATGTATGATGCTTGAGTTGGATCCTCTCGGGTCTGAATGATTTTGATTTTGATGTGTAGAAATATAAAAATATTTAATTAACCAATGTATCTCAAAAGAGTGTATATTTGTACCAAAAATAATCTTATTACCCGATTCAAACCAAATATTTTGAATACAATTAGTTATACGACGACACATCTTAAATATATAACACTAATGATAAAATAACAAATAATTTATAAAACCGTAAAAATTAACACCCGCACGGGCGTGCGGGTCAATCTCTAGTCTATCTTATTAAAACTCAAGTACAAAACTAGAGTGTCTGGAAACTTGAATAGGACTTTTAAAAATTTAGAGTGTTTGGAAACATGGATTGCAGTCTTTTAAAAAAAATATTTTTGTTTGAAAACAAAGATAGTAGTATTAAGAAAAAAAAGTAATGGGCTTATGTTTTTTTAAAAAATTGAAAGTTATCTAGGCCACTTTTAAAATATACCAAAATGGGTCAATCTAATTCCCTAAAAAAATTTTTTCTAAACTAACCATAAAACAAAATTTAAACTTTATATACATATTTCAAATCAAAATAATAATTCAAATTTGATTTATATCAAAAATTGATTCAAAAATATACATATATTCAAAAATGGAATTTTACTAAACTATTTTTCAATAACCATTATAAAAAAATATTGTCAATATATATAAGAAAAATATAATACAAAGCCCAATTTGAAATACCAACTCAAATTATGGTTTTCATATTTCATATTAAATTTTAAAAATATAATATATGTAATTATTTATATGATGGTATGTATAAAATGCTATTAATTATATGATTACTTATATGATGGTACATATAAAATACGATTAATTATATGATGATAAAATATGATATATAATAATGACTAGGGATGGGCTTTTGGATACCCATACGGGTTTAGTTCTGATCGGTTTGTATTTTGAGTTTTCGGGGTCAAAGATTTCAGCCTTATTAGAATGTTTCTAAATTTTGGTTTGAGTTCGATTTGGATCTTTGCGGGTTTGGTTTGGGTTTGGATAACTAATTTAAATTATTTTTAAAGTCTTAAATCATTATATATTTTAAATTTCTCAAAATGTATAAATAAAATAATATATTACGTATAAATTTGAATAACATATGTCATAATACTTAAGCTTAACATATCAATTGGCTTGATTTAAAATTTTGGATACGAAATCAATAATTATTTTAAGTATTTTTGGTGATTTGAGTATACTTTAACTATTTCAGATATTTACTTTTGACTATCTATATATATTTTCAAGTATTTAAACTAATTTAAAAGTATCATTTTTGATGTTTTATATACGTTAAATCTAAAAATAATTAATATATATAAGTATATAAATCTATTTTTAGATAAATTCGGATACCCAAATACTTCGGTTCGGATCAAATTCAGTTCTCTAAATAACAAAATTTTGAATAATTAGAATATTTAATCAATTTATGTTTGGGTTTGGTACTATATTTTTGGATCGGTATCGGTTATGTTCCTCGGATTCATTTTTCCAAATCCTAATAATTACATGAAAAACAAATATCAACATATTTTTCAAAATATACACCCGCGCGCCTGCGCGGATCAAAATCTAGTTTCGATTATTACTGAAACAAAAAGCAAAGAAAGAGAGAGAGGTTTTAAACTTTTAATTAAACCTTTTTTTCTGCAATTCTCCAGAAACATTCCGTTTCAGATAATTTGATTTTCGAATTTATTTTCGCTCTCTCTCTCTCTCTCGATTAGATCTGTTCTTGTGATTCATCGTCGCCTCACGCCGTTGCTTTCATTCGAAAATGCCGCCGACTGATGCTGAGTTCGATCCCAAAGTAAGATTACTCTCTCTCTCTCTCTCTCTCCCGATGCGTTCTCTCTCTTTATATGTGATTCATTTCGTTTCTTGCTTGCCTCACAGGTGTTGCATCAGTCCGCGACGGGGTTAGTTCTCTTCTCCCTCCCTCCTTAGGGTTTTATATATTCTCCAAATAGTTAGGGGTTTATGATTTTGTGTGTGTGTTGGTATTTGAGAAGGGATTACACATTCGCGAACGTTGACAATCTGGAGCACTGTGCAAAGTACTTGAACCAGACGATGGTTACGTTTGGATTCCCGGCTTCGCTCGATCTCTTCTCCAAGGATCCGGTGTGTATTTAATTGTTTGTTTGATTCGTCTATTAATCCTGCAATCATCTGTTGTGGTGACGGTTTATTGTTGATTAGGTTTCTATCTCGAGGACCTGTAATTGCATGTACTCGTTGCTTCAGCAGCGACAACGTGACTTGGAGTTCAGAGAATCTGCTAATGAGCTGAGGCAAAGGTGAGTGAATGCTTTTCAATTTTTTTTTTTTTTTTTTGTCAATATGCTTTTCATTTGCCTTTACACTTAGAGGGTTGATAATTGGTCATTCTTTACTTATTTAGTGTTGTTTTCAGCTATGATAATATTTTACCTCAACCAATAAATTTGTGATCTTGTTCCATGGACATACATACAGAGTTCAAGATTATCGTATTTAGTTTATTAGCAAAAATGTTGTAGTTGTATTACTTTGATGTTAAAACATTTTTGCTCTGGTTCTTGTAACTGTTAAATGGTTTTCTTATGGTTCTTGTATGTAGACAACAATCGGATATAGCTAGACTTGAAGCTAAAGTTGAGAGGCTTGACGCGCAGCTCCAACACAAGGACAGGGAAATTGCAACGATTACTAGGACTGTGAGTCTTGTCAAGTTTCAGCTGATTTGGCTTCCTTTTTTTTCTTGCGTAGACTCTTGATTGATTCTCGTTGGGCAGGAAGCGAAAAATACAGCAGCTTTAAAGTCGCAGATTGAAAAGCTGCAGCAGGAGAGAGATGAGTTCCAAAGAATGGTGATTGGTAACCAGGTCTGATTAGTTTTTGATGCTGCTTGTATTAACTACTTTTTCTTGGTGAAACTTTATTGATGGGTTGTCTACATTTATTTTTTTCGATCTCTGAATAGCAAGTCAAAGCTCAACAGATCCATGAAATGAAGAAAAAGGAAAAGGATTACATTAAATTGCAGGTTGTGTATCGTCTCTCTCGTGGAAGTGACTCTTCTGTTTATCATGTTTGATCTGCATTATGAAAGATAAATTGTGTTTCTCTCGCAGGAACGGTTGAATCAAGTATTGATGGAGAAAAAGAAAGAATCGAAATCAGGAATGGAGATCATGAATTTGCTACAGGTCCTTTTACTAGCATCCTTATTGTTTTTTTCGATCCTTGATGATGCATGTTGGACTCTCCACTTGACTGATAATCTGATGTACGTATACAGAAAGAAGGGAGGCAGCGTGGGACCTGGAATGGCAAGAAGACTGATACTGACTTCTACAAAAAGATAGTACGAGTCTTAACTATAAAAAATTCATCAACATTACGCAGAGTTTCAACGTCATTTCTTTAAAAATGTCATCCTTGCAGGTGGATGCATATGAAGCAAAAAACCAAGAGTTAATGGCTGAGAACACAAACCTAAGAGCACTGCTTCGATCCATGCAGGTAAGCTCTATCTTCACACTTGGTTTAATCTCAGTGTGGTAACATGTTTATTCATAAGCAAGTTTTTGTCTTTGGTTATATTGCAGACAGACATGCGTGATTTCTTAAACGCTCCAAACGGGTCAGCTAATCCTTCATTGGCTGGCAACGAGAAACGTGAGGCCGATCCTTCACAATCTCCACTGGGTGGAAAGACGGTATGATTGAATCTTTCTTCATGGTAGATAATTGATTGGCCAATATCTAATTGTAGTCATTACACAGGATGTCTTTGATCTACCTTTCCGTATGGCTAGAGGTCAAATAGAAGAAAGTTTGCGCACTAAGATGGCTTCCATAAAGGTTTTTTTTTTTATTACGGCCATTTCCATTTACGCAATATCAATCTTTGTCAGTGCCTAACTAACTTCTTTCTTCTTATTTCCCTTGGTGGGATAAAAAATAAAGGAACGCATGGTTCAGTTACAAGATGCACCTAAAGGAGCATCTGTCACTTCTGAAGCAACGGAGAGAGAGCTTGAACTTGAAGCTCAGCTTGTCGAGGCAAGAAGCATAATCCAAGAACAGGTCCTCTTTCTTTACTTTCCCACTTAGACATTTTGTTCAGCCATCTATTTCCTTCTACAATGATGTTTTTTTTTATCCTTGCAGGAGTCCATAATGTGTAAACACCTCCCAAAATCAGAGCAGCGAAAGGTATTCTATCTTTGAAACTAACACATAGCTTTGGATTGAACAAAGATGATAGTGCGAATCAAATTAACAATTGAGAAACGTGTTGCAGGGAATCCATGGTTCCATTGACAGCTGAGGTATCTCGTCTTCATATCTCTGTTGTACTCTTATTAAACTGTTTTGGTGTATCATCTTTACTCATATAATGTATCTCTCTATCTACAGGGAGTATGAGAATGTTGGAACTCGAAAACCATGGATCCAAGTGAAGTTAGTTTGCATTAAGAGACTGTCAGAAAATGTAGTAGTCGTGGTAGTATTGTATTTGACCATCATCACCAAACCTCTCTCCTTGGATTATCTTAGTTATGTATATTCAGCTTTTAGTTGTGTCACTATCAAAAATGCTTACTCCTTTTGGAGAATCAAAATCTTAATATCATTATTAAAAACTAACTTTAAATATGTAAGTTATGAACAAAATTGTGTTGATGTGTCAATTCAATAGGCTCTTTAACATCATTAAACTAAAAAGCCATCATTCACTAGATTAATTACAAAACATGTGATTTGTCTTATCTATTGTATATGCTATTGATTATATTTATGATATAATCACGATATTTATGAGTAAGAAAATACCATTTTTATTACTTATTTTAAGTCAAAGAATAAATCACGATATATTAATATTGTTGGACATTTTTTCTGAACATTACCGGTGGACTTTTTTTTGACTAACGAGTAATATTTGTATATGAATTTTTAGTATGCATACCATAGATTTGATTTTGTAGCTGATTTTAAAAGTGTTATTTTTCATGAGAAACTATTATCAAGAAATGAGACATACAAAAAAACAGTGGTGAACCAAGCTTGATCATTATGAATGTCAACAGAAATATTCGAACAAGTTTAAACCACTGCAACAGAACCATTATATGTTGTTTCATGGTTCGTTGTTAACGTAATCAAAGTTTGAATTCTACAGGTTTGTGAATTGTGATCAGCTCTATTTCCATCGTGAAGGCTGGCTTGGAATGTATCCCTTGAATTGAACCAAACATTTTCAGTCCTAGGAATTAAATGATATTATTAAATTATAAACTAAATGTCATTTATACGGTTAAGTTTTTAAAAATACATATATAACATATGGAGTATACGACCATAGTTTCCAAGAAGTAATAACGTAATATTATTGATGTATTATTAACATCGAAACGATTGCTAAATTTGGTAAGTAATAATTAAGTCTTATATGGCAACTCAATATACACATAACCACTAATTAATGTAGTCTACTTTATATGATAAAATCAGATTTCATTTCCGTTTTTAGTTTGACGAGTTTCAATTACTACATTGTGGATGCACGAACCAATCATATGCCGATAGTCCATAAAGTAAAGCCCAAAACATTTGATATTTGTTAAGTCTCTATAATATATGTACGAATATAAAAGGCCATTAATATTATTATTTTTAATCAATTTTTGATCAAAAAGCAGTGAATATATTTTCTGGTTTTATGCATGTTTAATTAAACTTCTATTAACTTAAAAATCAACAAAACTAAAAATTTTAAACAAAATTACAACTATGTAACTTAAATATTTTTTAAATAGTTCACTCTGCGCCGGGCAGATCACTATCCAGTTATTATTATTACTAGGGTTTGGTCCGCCCTACGGGCGGGTTAGTCTCTAAAAAATACGTAAATATATCATTAATGTTAATGAATGTTTATAAATGTATCTTATATATTAAAATAGAAGTCACAACCTTGATTCATGTGTAATTTTTTTTAAAAATGAACTTAATGGATCTATTCCTAGAAAGTCATGTTACATTTAATATTTAATTTTATCATTTAAATTTTGAGTCTACCAGAATTTTTTTTGGGGCTATTAATAATTGGATTTAAACAATAGATGATCTATTGGATTTATAGATAATATAAATTAAATATATATAATTTAATGTTGTAATACTATATATGCTAAATATTTAAATATTTGTTGATGTTATCTTTTAAAATTATAATTTGTTTTTAAATAACAAAAATCATATTATCTAACAATGATTAATATTTACTACCTTAAACCAATGAAAACAAATTTTAAACTATATAGTTTATTTTAAAAATTAGTTAAAAACTAAATGTTTAATTATTTAGTCGATAATATAAATCTATGAAGCGAAAAGTTTAATTTTTTAAAAACTTTCTAAATTTTTGAAATGTTGCAATACCTTTGAATATGACAATAAAATAATATTTTACTAATCTTTATATATATAGTTACGATTTTAATAATGAAATAATAATCCGAAAATATATATATAGAAGAAGATACAAATACATGTGAAAGTTTGAAATAATCTATTCAATAAAAAAAATGTACAGTAAACTTATTATGTTTTAAAAATTGATAGACACATATATTAATATATATACCAATTTAGAATTGAAACAAAATATTTATATAGAAATAAATGAAAACAAAAACTCGTGCGGTTGCGCGGATCGAGATCTGGTAGCTTTCTTAAAATTTAATGAATTTACTGAATTTTTGTTTTGTGAAAATATAATTTTAACCTATATTTTTATATTTAAAAGCATGCATTTGAAAAGTGTAATTCTAATAATCAAAATTATCATATTCTAAGAATGAAACCTGAGCATTACAAAAATTATTTTATATATTTGGATGTCGGTTTATAATGCATGTGTATCTTTGAAATTAACAGGATGTCTTTCCCTGTCTGTCTTCACGCCTCTCTTCAGCCTCATAACATCTAAAAGGAAGAATAATATTTTATTAATCAGTAATATTTTTATTTGCGATACAACATTAATTTTTTTTATAAAAATCAAAGAGCAGAAGAAAAAAGAAGAGCGCTCACATATCCTAAATCCGTTGGTATTCTTAATAAATATATTGTACAAACAAACTATTGTTTTGTTATACTGGCGTTATCTTTACATTTTTTTAATATTTCAGTATATTAAAATTTGATAATTTTTCTTATGTCATCATAGTGTGATAATTAAAATATTTATTTGTGTGTAAATCCATTAAAATAAAAAAAAATTAAGCATTAGTTTACAACATCACGTACCAAAAACTGACAGAATTTGTATGTTTAAAAAAAAATATATTTTGTATTGACAGAACCAACATCAAACTATAAAATATTGTGTAGCATGTGTCATGGATTGTGAATTTATGTATATACAAACTTGTTTCTTCTATTGTATATACAGTTTGGAGGATAAAAGAGCAAATGAACGAAAGATAACTAACACAACAGTTGCGTGGTCATGTGATCAGGTTGTAGGGGATATTCATTATGCGGTTCATACGGTAGTTCATGGTAGTGTCCTTCTTCTCCGCCGTGACTGCCGGTGAGATCTTCAATTTGAGAATTTCAACACTCTGTTCCATCTTCTTCTACAATTTCACTACAATATCTTGCGTTCTTTTTTCGATCAAGTGTCTAAACTTCTGCATAGAAAGTACCAAGAACATGTACTGTGGTATTAGTATCACACTAGATTATCATCCCGTGCTATGCACGGGCGAATTTTGCTTGCATTCAAATTAGTTTGTTTTATAAATATCGAATATTTTACTTTTCTATCAAAATTAACTATTATTTTTGTCACATTTCTCTGGAGTTGGATAAACGGATAAGCTAAAATTATGGTGTCCCCTGAAACAAAACAGTTTAGAACTTTAGTTGGATTCTTTTGATTTTTTTCAGAGACCCATTTTGAAATAAAATTTTATCAAAAATAAGAAATAAATAACAATACATAAAAAATATTTAAAATATCGTATATGATCCATTTAGTTTTGTTTACAATTTTTTTTGGTAAATAAGTATTTAAAAGTATAAATATATTTATATGAAAATTAAAAATTAAAACTAAAATAGAATCTTAAAAATTAAACTTTTGATGAAAAGTATATTTGAAAGTAAATCGGATGCCCAGTAAAGAGATAAATGTCATATTAAAAATAAAAGAAAACATATCTTGGATTTGTTTTTGTGAACTTGAGTTTTGTTATTGTTCTCCATTCCCTTCTTCTGCGGTCATCAGTAATCTGGAACTTCAAAGATACAATATATATATATATATATATATATATATATATATATATATATTATTTATTTGTATATAATAGACTCATACACAGGCTTTAAGAATATGCTATGCTATAAAAACCATATTTGAAAACGTTTCAAATCATAACAAACGTAAATACTCAATTCATATCAGATTCAGATACAAAACTCTGAGTTCTTTTGAAGATTTGCAGTAGAAATATACTTAACCATCTTCAATTTGAATCATGCAAAGAGAATTAAAAAGAATTAGAGAATGTTAATTTGAGAAGGAAAGAAAATAAATCTGAATAAAGGCCAAACATATATATGTATGGATTTTTGTGCTGCATTCAAAACAAAGAAATAAACGATGGAAAGAAAAAAAGAAAAGAGGGATAAATCCTATGCACCTTGGACTGTGATCTGATCTCTGTCTTGGTGTCTAAACTTGGTGAAAGATCTGATGAGGGTTTGATCTTGCTGTTACCTACTGGTACTGGTACAATCAAATTTATACTTTTTTTTTTTTTTTTTTTGTAACAGGCTTTCAATTAAAATGCGGAAAAGAAATACAAGTATGAGTTTTAGCTCATAAGTTTTGAAAAGTTTTCGACAAGCATAGAGTTAAAGGAACCCTAGATGAAGATCCACAAACGAATCTTAAGAGAAAAGAAACAGAAATATATAAACTAGTGGTTGTTGTACCCTCGGCCACGACGACCTTTTTTACCTCTTCCACCGACGTTCGTCCATTCCATTTCTTGCAGTTTTTGTGTTGGTTTAATTGCCCTCCCACCTCTAGTTGTATTATAACTAGAAGATGCTCCAACCACCTCAAAACCAGATCCTTTCCCATAAGTTATCGGGGTCTCCGATTCCCTATAGAACTGTTGTGGAATGTGGGTGGGTTGAGCTGTGTGGACAATTTGTTGATCATTTACAAAAGATTCAGGGTCCTCTGAAATGATAGATTGTGATGGAATGACTTCCATAATAGGTGAATAAGAGAGAGCAACACTTGCTGCTGCTAATGTAGGGATAGTGACATCAATCTCTGAGCAAGAAGTAGAATGTACCTCATGCGATTTGGTGAATGGAGTGGCAATAGCCACCTCGGAAGGTGTTGCAATCGAAGACTCTCCTAAAGTCTCATGCGCTTGGTGAGCAGATGGGGAGCATGACTTACGGTTCAAATGGTCCACAAGTGTATTGGCTGAATTCTGTACCAAAGTAACTATATCAACCACTGGAATCTCTTCATTACTGTCAAGAGGTTCCTTAGTAACAGGAGCAGCATCACGAGGATTAGGAGGCTGTAGGCACCTTTTCTCCTTATGGCCTAGTGCTCCACATCTATCACAAGCGGTAGGAATCCAAGAGTATTCAACCTCTACTAAAAAAATATTGCCTTGCTTGTCATCAAGAGCAATTAGCTTTGGGAATGGTTTATCTAACTCAACTTCCACTAAAATTTTTGCTTCTCCCATAAGTGTAGGATCTAAGCGTGGCTTGTGTGTTAACATCGGTTCCCCCAAACCCGATGCTATGTGGCTAATGCCTAACCTAGAGAAGCATGAATCTGGGATGTTCTTAAGAGTGACCCATACCGGTAGCGTCGAAATCTCAGGGATTTTGAAAGAGGTTACTGGGTTCCAAGGAGATACAAAGAGGAGACAATCGTCGAAATTTATACTTTGAACTCTTTGTTTGCACTGTTCTATTGGTTATTTTTGGTCGGGGGTTATTGTTGTGTTGAGGTATGCCTTTTGGCCCCTCTGTTTTTTTTCATACCCCTCTGTATGAGGATGAACCTCTGTAGTGTTTCTCTATCATTTTAATGGAATTTTCAGAGACAAAATGAAAATTGCTTGGAAGCTATATAAGAGATAGTAACTATCAGAACACGTTACATGATTGGAATTTGGAAGTTATAGTTGACATGATTTTTTTTGAAAAAAATCTGAACGTGTTGCTAGTGATATGAGAAATTTATGGCTTTAAACTTTTACCGTTGCTAAAAAATGTGATCGAAAGAAGACTTTTTAATTGATATTTTTTTTAAAAAAATATATGCACATGTGTCAAGACTTGATTCGTCAGGCGACTTGCGCTTTAGTATATAAGAGATTCTTCACCCACCGAAAAGATCAAAAGATCACCATTTAACGGAAAAAAAAAATCAGAGAAGTGAGTTTTTTGCGTCTGAGTGGACAAAAGTATTCTACCGACAAAGTTTTTTTTTCCAAAATAAGCAATTCAATATATAAATCATCAAAACCATATAATAAATGCGAGAGATCCCAGAATGCCACCCAAAGAGAAGCAACAAATTTGTTATTGGGATGCTCTTTATCCGGTACTAACACATAAAGCTTAGGTAGAAACAATAAGGAAACAAAAAAAAAACAGAACAACCAAATCAAAAGGAAAATAATCACAACAAATATAAAAAGTTTTTGAACTATTATCAAAACAGATATCAGGTTGTTGATTTCACTGGAAGGTGGAGAGTGGCACAGAGGAAGAAGGGAGACTGATAGAGTGGAACCAGTGCGAGCCTGTACTTCACGCGGTTTCTGACTCCCAAAGCCGCTGTAGCCGCCGTCTGAACCATCTACGTAGTATTGACATGCTGATCACCATCGACAACATGGCCACTGCTCCCTTCAATCTCGTTAACGCTTATTTATGTCCGCTTGAGTTCCTCTGTAATCAGACCCATTCCAAGATGATCTTGACTGTGATGGCAGCTTGGAGCGTGAGTTCGCCATTTTATTGGAAAAAAAAACTTTTTTAAGTAGACTAACCTTTTTATGGTTGTAGATGCACCACCTTGAACAAAGGGAAGAGGGAAGAAGTATTGAAGGAGAAATCGTGGTTGCACTGAATCAAAAGAGTTAAGAAAGGCATTAATGACAGTGAATCAATTAACCTCGTAGCGGTACAGGGGATAAGAAACAAAGACGAAACGACACCAATACATCTCGACATGGGCGGATCTACAGTGTCCAAGGAGGAGGCAGCTGCCCCCCACAAACAACTACACTTTAGTTTATGTACATGGTAGTTATTAAAGATTCTTCAGCTCAGGTGGTAAAATACTTCATTTTGCCCCCACTGGTCTTCTGTTCGAATCTCCATCTGCCTCTTTAAGTGGTTTTTAATTATATGATCACTTTCCTTTTCTGATTTTATTTCTTTCTCGTTTACCTGTCATACCATTTTGTTCCTCACATAGTTACGTTATATTTCCTTTAATTATTTTGTTTCCTTAACAATTTATTCTACTATTTTTTATTTCATTTTTTTTTGTTTGTGAATTCATCTTATAGTCCTTTTCAAAACAATTATTCTAGCCATTGCAAATTTTTTTAAATATAGATATATATAATATATAAATAAAAAAATATTTATACAATAATATTAAATATAAATATATTAATTAATTAATTTATTCGCCCCCTCTCATAATATTTTCTAGATCCGCCACTGCATCTCGATCTAGTGTAAGGAGGATCACATAAAAAATAAGCACGTACTCCCTCAGTCTGCTTCCATAGCCATTCTGAGACAGCGGAATCGTAAGCAGCAATGTGCTGAAAGGCCTTCCACGCAAGTTTCCTGCGGAATTGTTGGTCGTTCTGACCTCTTTTGAGATACTCCAAAACAGCTTAATAATCCTCTGAATCGACAACGATGAGGACATCTTTGTGGTTCTGTCCAACAACATTTATCATCAAGATATGAATATAAGGAATAAGTTTCATATGCACATATGTATACCTTAGCAGCTGCTCTAATCATAGTAGGACCACCAATGTCGATGTTCTCAATCCCATCCTAAAAACTGATCCCACCTGAATACTACAGATAACTTGTCTCAACCTTAGAAAATAAAAGGCTAATCAAATGTCCAAACTCACAAATGCCATGCTCATTAAGAGCTTCCATATGATGCTCCACATCTCTTCTAGCAAGGATACCACCGTGTATGTTTGGGTGCAAAGTCTTCACACGGCCATCAAGCTGCTTTTTCGAGAAGAAAAAAAAAACAAAATGAGAGGTAAGCTTAATATACCAAACTCAACTGCTTAATCATTACCACCAGCTAAAGAATGAAACTTTCAATTTCAGAAAAATGAGTAAGCGTCTCCACTTTGGTGACAGAGACTACAACATTCTCCAAGGTAGAGGCAGTTCCTCCATAGTGTATCTAAAGATGGACAAAAGGAATCATTTTTCAATCCATACACACTTATTAGGACAGAAACATAACTAAAAATTATGAAATAAGACATACCCTAACTCTTGAAGACCTTTGCCAAAAGTAGCTAAATCCTTCTTATCAGATAAAGATATCAAAGCTTGCTTCTTTCCTGATGTACACACGCCCATGTTATATTAAAAACCTTATTGCAAACAGAATATAATTGAAATCAGTCTCTGAATATGAACTTGCAGGTTAACACAAAAAAACAAACCAGAGGAGACCCATGACTGTGGCTGATTCTTTAGAGCTGTCTGAGACTCTGACATGGCTCGGACCGCAACGAAACTCGGATCTAACATACAGATTTAATAGCAGCATGGATCTTGACCTTAGATCGCTTGGTAGGGAGTGGAGATGAGAAGACAATTCAGGGGATGAAGAAGAAGCAGGGAAACTCTTGGAAGCTGAAGAGTTACGTCTAGTCTCAACCATATCTCGTCTTCTCAGAAGAAGAACCATGCGTTGTTAAGTTTAGGGCAAACAGCAAATGAACCCCAAGCTCAGGCCCACTCATTTTGGTGTGTAATTTGGCAAAAAACAAACGAAGCCCAAACCGAAAGCCCAACATGTCTGATGTAAATAAATGAAATGTGCTGATTGGTGGATTATTTAATCCTACGTGGATAACTTTAGGATTCATGATATCTTCCTTTTAGTATAGGATAGATGTATGATCGACTCTAGTATTTATTTTAAACAAAGCACAAACTCAGTGGAAAGCTATTTCTTACTAGCCTACCAAATTCATACTGCAGTTGTAAACAATACCAGTTAAAATTCCGTATTTGTAACTTATCTTAAAGTTGAAATAAGCCATTTATTTACAACTTCAAAATTAATTTCTTATATATCTTTTGATTAAATATATTAACGACTTTAACCTAAATTACAGTGATCTTATAAACAAAAAAATCATTTTAGAAATAAGAATACAAATGAAATTATACTTTTATCACTATACTTAATATTGTTAAATATATATATATATATTTATTTATTTGACATAATAATATATCAATGTGATTTTCTCGTTTTCTTTCCTGTAATGTTTTTAAACCCGATTCGGACACGAAATCGGATTACACTTTGAATCACTGAATCATTGGATCGACCGTAGTTGGATAATGAATCAATAGATTAATAAATTGTAATACATATATAAACATAATATTATTAACTATTAAAAAATATAAGATGATATCAAATTTTATTTACAGAATCAAATATATATTTAAAACTTTGTTTTAGTTTCAATTTTCATTCACCATAAATACATTATTTGACTACACATTGATTTTAACTAAAACTTGGCACAGAGTCACTAAATTTTTTTTAAAAAATTACATAGAAAAAATCTCCGAATTTGTTAAAAAAAATGTTTTTTAGAAAATCCTTACTAAATTGTTTTAGGTCTGGATATACCGGTTTGACCGCAGGTCCGGATCGGGTTTTAAAACACTGATTTTAACCGTAAACTTTCTATTCCAAATCACTAGTTTGTGTATCCTAGCATAATTACCTAATCGAATATTTCTTACTACATTATCTTTTACCAAAACTTTATCCGCTCTAGAAGTAGTCGAAGAAATCGTATGCACTATGCTAATAAGATAACACCATCTCATGGCAAGTAGTACCTTTCTTGGTTTTCGGACCTACCTTCTTTATGGGAAATTAATACAGTATGTTACTAACTTTTGACATCTATTAAGTGTTAATATCATTATTCGTACTATATATAGCTAAATAGTAAGCTATATTTGTAGAGTGACCGACATAGTGGATACATTTTTAAAACTGAGGCAATAAATTATGTAAGTTAATCAATACTTATATAACATTTTAACAAAATAAAATTCAAATGGTTTGCAATGGGATTTTTGACGTAACATAAATATTTACTAACCAAATAGGGTGCTAAACTGCTAATGACATAAACCTAAGTATTTACTAATTAAGTGTCAATGTTATTTCGATCTCAAGTTGTTCTACACGTAGTCAATTCTTTTAGTTCATGTATCATTATTGGAATATTCTGTAATATCTTGGGATATATTAATAAAAAGTTATGTATATATAAGCCTAGCACTGGTTGCCAGTCAATTCAAAGCATTTGTGTATGTATGTAATGTATAATATCTTCGAGACCACGTGAAGTTATCAGATATTTACAACTTTTTTTGTCTTTATATTTAAAGAATAAAACCAAACTTTAAAGAACTTAAAAGAAAAAAAGCTTTCATCGGAGAAGAAGATGATTCATCAGAGGGTTCTGTCATAGAAACATCTAGAAAAAGAGGGAATATATTTTCTTTTCCACAAGATAACCTAGAAAGAAAGAAAGACCAAAGAAAACAAAAAGAACGAAGAACACAAAGAAGAAGAAAAAATGCAAGCTGGTTCGGTAATAAGCTTTTCTTTGTTCGATGTTGTTGTTGGAAGTTTTTCATTCGGTGAAACAAAGAACCAATCCTCATTTTATTTTATTTTTATACACTATTATTTTTATTTTTAATATTCTAAAATTCTCAATGTTTTGTTCTTGTATGGCTCTTTTATAGAGCTCGAAGACCGAGTACTCCTGGAATCTATGTCTAGATGTTCATTTTATACATGTTCTTTAAGAGAATGAGAGCTTCATGGTTTTGCATTTTGGCTGTTTAAATATTTTAATTTTGGAATAAAATAATTTGAAAAATAAAAATCTGAGCTTTATCGATCCCTTGTTTTTTTCATAGAACTTTGTTGTGAACTTGTGATGGGTTCTTAACTTTTAACTTATGTTTTATTCTTTGTCGGAAAACTTATCTGCAGCTCTCAAAGATCTGGCGTTTTGATAGTAATGTGGGCCCAGAAGAAGACATGGATCCTTCTTCATTTCAAGGTACGAGTTCTTCTTCATGTCGACGTGAACGTCTTTTGTCTTCTCACTGTTCTACTTTCATGCGTTTATTGGTTGATGCTTTTAGTAGGTCGCTAACACGACGTCGTTTTAATTGTCGGAACTGTTTCATATATGAACTTAAACGCTTTATTTCTCGCATTGGATTCGTCGTTCGTCGTCATTGTTGAAATTTTTGGTTCATGGGTTGTTGAGACTTATCGTTTTCGTTGACAAAGTTTTTAAACTTTGAATGATCTTTTACCCATTAAAAATCACAAATCGATCCCCCTTTTTGTTCTTCTTCCCACACTTGTTCTAGGGTTAAAGTGTTGTGCTTTTCCCTTTGCAGGTGTCGTGTGCACTGAGTTTCCTAAAAAGAAAGGTTTGAGTGTAAGCGAGAGAAGAGAACTGATCCACGCATTGTCCAAGCAGCCAGAAGAAGCTTCGGAGCTTTTAAACTCGTGGAGCCGGGACGAGATTATGAAGATCATATGCGCGGAGATGGGTAAAGAGAGGAAGTACACTGGTCTTAACAAACCAAAACTCATAGAAAACCTACTGAACCTCGTCTCTCGTCCTCTCGGTGAAACCTCTTGTCTTGACCGTAAAAGCTCGAGGAGGAAGAGACAGAAGACGACGACTAGTTACATCATCTGCTGCGAGAATTTAGCTTGTAGAGCTGCGCTCGGAAGTGAAGATACCTTTTGTAGAAGATGTTCTTGCTGTGTTTGTCAGAACTTTGATGATAACAAAGATCCGAGTCTATGGATTGCTTGTGAGGGTTGTGGTTTGTCTTGTCATTTGGAGTGTGCTTTCAAGGAAGATGGGTATGGGATTGGGTGTAATGATGATGTAAGAGGTCTTGATGGTAGGTTTCATTGCGTGTTTTGTGGCAAAGATAATGATTTGCTTGGGTAAGATTCTTGTTAGTAATTTGAAAAAGACATCTGTTTGGAGAGTGTAGTGTAATAATATGTGTGTGAACTTACAGATGCTGGAGGAAGCAAGTGAAAGTGGCTAAGGAGACTCGGCGTGTAGATGTTCTTTGTTACCGTGTTTCTTTAGGACAGAAGATGTTGAGAGGTACAAGGAGGTATCAGAATCTGTTGGAACTCATGGATGAGGCGGTGAAGAAGCTGGAGGGTGATGTGGGTCCGTTAGTGAGTTGGGAGATGAAGATGGCTGGAGGTATCGGCAATAGATTTGATTCGGGATCACAAGTTCAGAAGCTGTGCTCTCTTGCAATGGAAGCTCTTGACAAAATGGTCTCACCACCATCAGAATCTGTTTCAGGACAAGGTTAGTTTTCTGCTTAGACATTACTTTTGTTTTGAAGTGTGTTTTGACTTTAGTCCTTGTTAGGTGACAAGATGAGCGTGAGAGTAGAAGAGATTCAAGCAAGATCAGTCAATGTGAGATTAGACTCCGAGGAGCCGTCTTCTTCTTCGCAAAACCGGATCACAGGTGTGAAGGATGATGGAGAGGAAGCAGGGAACAGGCAACGCCATTTGACGAACTCTAGCAGTGGTCTTTGTAGTAGTAATCCATCTTTGGCTGAAGATGAATCCAACCATGTCAGTAAAAACTGCTGCAAAGAAAATAGTGACAATAACAACGCTGAACACTGTAGTGCAGGAGAAGTAGAATCTGAGATTGAAGAGGAGAGGGTCTTAAAAAGGAAAGTCAACGAGATAGAGGGAAGAGACTTGTTTGTAATAACACCCTGCAAGAGAGACACATTTAACGGCAATCAAGGAGGGAATAAAAGATTCAAATCAAGAACATCAACCAAGAAACCTGAGACCAATGTAGCAGAAAATGGAGTAGGAGGAGATAAAGACTTAGGTCGTGTAGTGAAGACCATTAGATGTTTAGAGCAAGAAGGGCATATAGACAAGAGTTTCAGGGAAAGGTTCTTGTCATGGTATAGCTTAAGAGCTACTCATAGAGAAGTTAAAGTAGTGAAGGTTTTTGTAGAGACTTTCAAGGATGATCTGTCTTCTTTGGGACAACAGCTTGTGGATACATTCTCAGAATGTATACAGAGCAAGAGATCGTCAACAACTGGTGTTGTACCTGCTGGAATCTGCCTCAAGTTCTGGCATTAAATCTTTTGAAATCCTGTCTTTTCTTTTCCTATCAAACTTGCTTAATATTTTATCTAAACCATAACGATGTTTTGGAATGGAAATAGGTAAGGTCTCTAACACCCCCTTTACTTCTAATGTATAGTGCAAAACGCAAAATGAAAAAAAGCCCAATTTCAACTAAGTCCTACTCTACAAGTTAGAGCATGGAGATCACACACATATAATTAACGATTCGTGTGAGATGTTTGAAATACCTTTGGATCTGTGACCGGACAAAGGGCTAGACACAAGCACTGATTGATGGTCAAATGTACCTTTAAATATAATGAAATCAAAATACTTTAACGAGTGCAAGTCTCATCTCATCCACATCGATATTTTTATTCAAACTCAGTTTCTTTCTATAGTATAATAATACGATGAACATCTTCACACCACCCTTCACTCATTTCTTCATCGTACTGCACAATCCAAATGTAACTTTATCAACCCTATGGTATTAGCAAATGACAGAATATGTAAAATAGAGGAAATTAACACAAAAAATGTAAAATAGAGGAAAAAACTACTAGTATTCTGTTTATAATTTTATATAAACGAAAGATTTGTATGTTTTGAAGTTTGAAACACGCAAAAGGGTTCATACAGAATATAAAAGGCAAAGAAAAGTAAATTGAAGTTACCTGTACGAGAAAGGGAGGAGTATCACTCGAGCACTTTCTTGGGGTCAAGCTGTCCACTGGAGTAACTTGAAGGAACCGCGGAGAGCTCGAGTCTTCCTTTCCATTCTTCACCCGGTTTCAATGTGATCGGCCTTTCGATAGCTGCAGCTTCAACACAAAGCATATGCTTATAATCTTCATCTCCCAAGTCTGATATCGTCTTTGACCTCTTATCCCATGGATTCCACACCACTGAAAATATGAGTATGACTTAGTTTTTGCTTCGTGATATAGTGTATATAAAACAAGTTTTACGTCTTACCGGCATCAGCAAGCCCGTCCTTACGAACAACGAACGTCCTCTTCTTCTCATGGTCCAAGATAGCAATCTTCGTAGGAGTGCTCAGGTAGATCTTGTCAGTCTTGAACAAGTAAAAGTTTTTTTTTGAGTGATGATACAAATAAATATCTCAGAAAGAACGGAGGGATTGGGATTGCAAACTTACTTCGGATTCAAAAGTTATAGCATCACCTTGTTCCGTAAAACGTTCTCTGTTCTTTAAGTTGTCTAGATAATCCAGCGTCTCCAATCCTTCAACCCGTACTTCACTGAACACAAGCAAATATGTACGAGTTTAATACAATATAGGTCCACACTTTGGGAAAAAGACAAAAAAAAAGACAATGGAAGCTTTCAAAAATGACCTGTAAAATCGAAATTAGTTGGCATGAAAATACATGAATGTCAAAATGAGATTACCTGATGTCCGAGACAGAGAAATAGGTGTGATAAGCAAATGTGAATGTAAACGGCTTTCCATCAGAGTTTGTGTTTCTGATACGAGATGTCAGAGTCAATTCTCCTTCAGATCCCAAGTCCACCCTCATCCGGAACTCAAAACTGAAATGAATACACACCGAGATGATAGTAAGTAATGTCCTTCAGCTTTTTCTTTGTGAGAGTTGATGAAGAAAAAGTACCCAAGATTCTATGTAGACATTTCTAGCTTAATACGTGCATGCATACTGTTCTAAGAAGATATAAAGAGCCGAGTTTTGAAGAACCTTACTTGTGAGGCCATGCCTTCAGATCATCTTCACTTGGCCTTAGGATCAGGTCAACGTAAGCATTAGAAGAAGAATTCGTTGGCAAAGGAGGTGGGCTAGCATCGACTTCCCAGATCCTGTTTCTAGCGAATCCATGTTGTTCGAGTGTACCAAAGTTACTGAACTGCACGCACAAAAAACATAATTTCATGAGCATATTTGAACAGTAAAATGGAACTAACAAAGGAAGAAATATACACTTACTTGTGGAAAGCATAATGGAATCCCTCCACGGATTGGTTTTGGAGCCTTGAATACAGCCTGCACAATGCATAGAGCATGGTATCAGATCTCTATTGCTTTGAGCTCATACACTCACGTAACCAGGCAAAACAAAAACTACTCTGGTATGAGCAAACCACTAACTAGATTGCAAAATAAAAAAATTATCAAATTCATTCACATACTTGTTTAGGAAATTAAGCTAAAGAAGTGAAGATTCCTTTCCTTTAAAGTAACAATCGATGTAAAGAATGAAATTTAAACAATTTTTTCCACAAATCTTTCATCAACTTCCTAAAACCAAACAGAGAAAGAACATGAGATGCATATAACGATAAATGTTTAGCATCCAAACATCTTTAGGCACCATTTTGTATTCTCCACAAATCCACTTTCCTTGAGCATTCCTAATGTAGTTTGAAACAATTTTTTTCATAATGGTGAAAACGAAACTCAAAGCTTAAATGAGATGGAAGATGGTATTGATCTGCATCACCTTGCTACTGAGGTGAAGTAACTCTTCTCCATTCTCATTCTTCCAAGAAGTCACATGTCCACCATACAAGTATACCTGCATTTCAATCAAGATCACTAAAATTAAAGGAAAAGTAATCATACAAAGAGCTCTCTCACACTGTTTGTTAATTTTACTCAATCTATCATCGCCCACGGTTTCTCAAAACTCTTATCTTACCTTATAGACTCATAGATTAAGCTTACATTTACGGATTCATCAGCAAGATAAACGCGCAGATCCGGTTCTTCCGCTAAGCAATGCACATAATTTTACACACATAACACATCACTCGAGCTAGGATCTAAGCGATTCAACAATCGCAATGAAGATCGATCTTAACCAAAGATCTAAAATATCAGATCAATCTCGGCGGAGCAGAAGCAGCAACTACAGATAGCCTGAGAAAGGGAGGATACCTCGGCGGAGCGGTTGCGAGACTCGCGGAGGATGATTTTGTCGAGGCCATTGATGCCTTTGGCGAGCTCAAAAGAAGGACGCTCCGTCGCCATGGATAATAATAGTACAGAACGAAACTATCAGAATCAATTAACGAGATCGATATCACCGTATACACCCACCCTCGCTTCTACTCTACTTCTACTTCGTCTTCACTACTCCTCTCACTTTTTGCCGTTTTTTATTTTTTTTATTTTTTTATACTCCGTTTTATTTGGGTTATTATAATAAGTGACAAAATAAAATTTTAAAACATGGGATTAATGAAGATTTACTGACCACCTGATTAAAGATTAGATTTTATTCACATTGTTTCTTCAATAATAGTATTAAACCAACAGAGAAAAGTCAAGCCCAGGAAAAAAAAAACAGACCATAGCCACACTGATAATCTGATAGATCATAAAACAAACAAATACAAAAATGTAATCCTAAGTATCATTTTAGAAAAAAAATTGAATTATGTATATATAAAAATATATAGAGAATGTATATATTTGATTATTTGAAAGCAGCTCAAAACTGAAATATGTATGATGCCCTCCCCTGCAAAAGAAGAGGAAGAAATGATTAAGACTATACTAAACATGCTAATCATGATTTCTTGGTCTATCAATAGATAAACATTGCATCAAAACATGATGAAGACTTTGAGTTATCAAGCAAATCTATCAATAAGAGTAAAGATAAGACGAAAAATGGATCCAACTTACGGGTTTTGGGGTTAAGTTGATGATGAAGAAGAAGAAGACTTGAGTTCATGAGGGAAGAAGTGTGTTCAGAATAATTGAACAGCCGTTTTGAGCTTGTTTTGTTTCCACTTTGGTAGTTTATAGAACTCACTCTTTGTCATCTCAAATTTCTCCTTGAAGTCTGCTGAAGTCAAGTATGCCTGGAAAGAGAAGCTGTCTCCATTAACACACAACCCCAAACTAACGAATCTTGTAATATGTGTTAAGAGTGTTTAAAAGAATCTGACCTCTCTTCTAGTGAGGTCGATATCTGGAACAGGATCCTCTGATTCGGTTGTGAGGCGTTCGTATGGGAATGTAGGGAGGTTGCTTTCCTCTTCTGCTTCTTCTTCTTTAATGTTGCTCATTGATTCATCCTCTGCCGTCTCTGCTCCGTTTGTAGCTTCATACATCAAAAAAGAAGAGCAAAGAATGTTAAGCTCTAGAACTCAAGTTATCTCACCAAATCAACAGTTTGGGGTGTTTAAATGTAAAGTTTTTATTTTGCAGCAGACCTTCAGATGAACCGGGGCTAGTTGGTGTTTCTTGAGGAGTAGGCTTGGGTTTCTCGAAAATCGCTGTGCGGGCAGCAATAGCTGCGGATTTGGGTGCGAGTTTTGTGAGGTCTGGTGCATGAGACTTGGGGTAAAGCTTTCGGACCATTGGGCCAACCATAGGAGGTGGAGTTGATAGGTTTCGTGTGCTTACGTTCCCAAAGTTCGCAGCAAGTGCGTTGAAAGCTGGAGACCGTCCCCTCACACGTGATCTGTCTGTAGTAGAGGTCACACTTCTTGACCTGGGCTGCGGTTTGTCTGGAACGCTGGACCGGCCGCTGTACACTGGTACTCTCCTTTTAGGTTTCTGGGCAAAAAAAAAAGGACAGAACATGTAAGACAGAAACCCAGCGATTGAGTTTGCTCACATCTAACTAAATGAGGTAAAGCTTTTACATTTAAAAGCTGCTTTTTGTTTGTTAGGACTGCGAGCTTTCTCTGGAAAGAGTCTCCATGCATCTGAACAAAGCGCTTGATAGGAGTTAGACTCTAGCCAGAGAGTTTCGAGCAAGTGTAGAGAGAGAGAAGCGACTTACTGCAGATTTAGTAGAGTCCCAGGTGAAGAACCGAGTGAAAAATGGAGGTTCGTTTCCTTCCGTTACAATGTATATCGGTGTTTCGCTTGCTAGATTCTCTAGGAGGAAATCGTGCTTAATGAATTTCTGTTGAGGAAGACAATGAGGAAGAAGATCTGTAAGAACAGTAACGTCAGTCTATATCTAGTTGAATGAATCTTAAATACCTCTCCAATGTCTAACACTTGCGGTTTCTTCTTGGGGTCAACTTGTTGCCCGACCCAGACATAGACTTCAGTGTGACAATCAAGAATGAAGATATCTTCAGTCATCAGATCATCTTGAGTGAAATTGAAGATCTCTGTAACCTATATATGGGAATAAAAAGAAAGAAGAGTCTCAATAAGATCATAACATAAACATGGCTTACAAAAATGAAAACCATACGTTTACCTTTAGAGTTTCTGGTAAGATAGCAACATCCACAAGAACAAAACCCATCAGAAAATGTAAATAACAATTTAGATAAATTCTTGGATCGAGAAAACAAAGCGGGAACATATGCTGGCAAATGGTTTTACCGTTTGAGAAGGTGCAAGAGAAGAGATGAGGATCACTCTCTCCATCCTTCTTGATCTTCTGGCTCGGATATTCTGATTTTCCTCCTAATAATTCCCAGAACTGTTCAGACTCTATACCTTCCTTTTGTGCCTTGGTGTGTTCATCTGGCTGTATAGAAGAAAAAACAAGAGCCATAGGTTCAAGCAAATGAGGAGATATGAGGAGGCAAGCTCCCAAATGTACAAAAAGGCTCATTAACACATATTACCTTAATCAGATCCAACATTCTCTCCATAAGTTCTTGATCATCCGAGGTAGTTAGATTGCCACACCAAGTGAAAACAGTAGAATCACCATGTAATATATAACAGTGCGAAGAATTTAACCCCGTGGAAACCTGTTGGAACCAGATACTAATTGAATTAACTGTACTAAACATGATGAACCAGAAGGCAGTTTAATTGAGAGTTTCAGTACACATACCGCATCTATCTGTATGGCTTGCATGTCCTCTGGTCCAGAACCTTGGACCCTAAACAGCGCAACACCTTCTGCATCATAAGTATTATCAGGGACTTCGTTCTCTGCTATGTACTTCTTGAACGCATCACTTAGACCACCCTGAGACATTGAAAACGAATTGTTACAGAGATTGTGATAAAAGATCAAATTCAAAACTAAAAAAAAATACCTTAAATGTGATGAAGCTTTGCATGATCACGAAAAACTGAATTGGTTCTTTTCCCTCGTAAATGCGAGCCTGCACGGATTAGACTAATAAATTCATATCCAATATGTATATGAACCTTAGAATCTATAATGGAAACAATGAGAAGAAGCACCTGAGCCGGCATAAACTTCATGGATTCAACCATCTTGCTTGCCATGGAAATAGCAGATGCTCTGTCTTCCTGTATATATCACCATCAGTGAGCACATATATATAGAGAAAGAAGCTATCTATATAATATGTGTGTGTCTGTGATGAAATTGACCTCGACGCTTTGTTTTCCTAACCAAGTGCCCACTAGATATTCCTCTCTGTCATCTCCGGGATATGAGTACTGCAATATATAACAATCTCCGCTATAAAACTTTGATTGTTCTGCTCCTTCGAGAAGGATCTTTTCCTCGTTATTGATTCGCCAGACCTGCAAAATTTCATATTACCAATCAAAAGACTGTTTTGATTACTCAAACATATCAATGCACATGTAGCAACAAATTAGTAACTACCTGGAGATTTCCTGTGCCATCAATGTATGGCTTGGGTTCGTCTTTAGAAGAAGGTGAAGAAGTCTTAACCAGACCTTCAACGTTAACTCCTTGCTTTTGCAAAAGAGCTGGTGAAGAAACAAACAGAGATTAAGCATCTCACAATGGAATGTTTAAAACTTCAGCGATTTGATTAATATAACTAATAGTCTATTACACCTGCAACTTTTCCTCTGCCTTGCCGGGGCTCCGCAACTGTACTTGTAGCCGGCCATGAATCAAACTTAGATCGGAACATCACTGTTTCAAACCCTTCCATCACACTGATTAGGTTTGATTTTGGACGTTCAGACGAACGGAAAAATTCCTGAAAAAAATTAAGAGTGACAATATGACAGTGAGTGAACAAAACTCATCAAAAAAGACTATTGGTTTGGTGCATGTGAAGTAATGTACTTCTGCAGCTTCACACGCGTTCTTTCTTTGATCAATTGAAGTATTTCGTCCCTTCCAAACGAACACTTCGAGACCGCAATCGAGAATATAACATTTGTTAGTGTCTAAAAGCTCTTTCTCCAAAGTCTCAGACTCTACGGCTTCTGTCTGTCCCTTCTCCACACTAGAAAGACCAAACATGCCTCATGTCAGAACATAATCATCTGTGCCAGTAATTGGTTAATTACAATGCAAGATCAAAGGTGTTCTACCTGAAGAGTTTGATCCCGTCAGACTCAGCGGTTTGGTCATCACTCACTGCTGATTTCTTAGGAAGTGGAGCAAACCCGCCAAACAATTCCCAAAACTCTCCAGCTTCAGCATCAGCCATCATCCTCCCATCATCTACAAGAAAGAAAGTCATTAAAAACTCAATCAAGTTGGTGACAACCTTAACCTCCATTTGTTCTGTGACAGTTAAGTTCACTCACCCACAGCTGCGATCTCGCACTTTCCATCATGGTACGTGTCTTTAATGTACTGAACAACCTCAAGAGCTTTTGCTCTTTCTTGAATACTAGAATTAGAACCACTGAATTGAAAAATTTTGGACTCTGTATCAAGAATGAAAACGTCGTCATGGTTGAGAGTCGAACGAACAAACGGAACCTGTAAATGGGGGAAAAAAACAATCAGTTGAGAAGACCAACCAAAACCATTTCATGACATTGTTAAAAGACTTGCCTCTTTCACACGGACGACATGTTTGCCTTTGCAGATATACAAACGCGTCTGATGCTCCTCAGGCTTCACGTGGTTGAACCCGGAAGCAACTCCACCTTCCTGAGGTATTATGCAAGGTTTGAAGTAGGAAAGGAACTTCTCAGTCTCGTGACCCTGTACTTCTCGGTACTGAACAGCACGCCCACCTAAGGCTGAATCTAATTCAACTGTCATAACGGCTACAGAACCATGTTCATCCTGTTTTAATCAACACAAAGACCACCATTATTCTTATTCATTAAAGAATACGCAACTATATGAAGAAAGTGTTGTTACCTGACTGGAATCTTTACCGAGCCAGTAGTGAATATCATGATGCAGGGAACCACTTTTTGACGCTGTGGTCTGGCGTGAGATAGAGTTATATAAGAAAGTTTTAAAAATTATCAAGAGCTATGTATAATCAACGAGAGATATAAACACAAAAGACTACCGACCTTTAAGACTAAATAGGAATCCCCAGAGAAAAATTTGCCATGTGACTCATTTGGAACAGCGACAGGTTTGAAGTTCTCGATGCGCCATATTTCAATCCCTCTGTACATGCAACAACCAGGAGATTTAAAAATATGCAGATGATCTCAGAAGCAATACCGCAAGAAGTAGAATAAGAGTGAGAGAGAAGGTTACGATTTCTGGCCACATCCTTGGAGAGCCTCATCTAAATCTCTCATTGAAAACGTCGCCATTCTAGTTTTTCTTCTTTTTAAAAGCTTAAACTCTTCTTAGCTTCAAAAACAAACTCAAACCTGCGAATATAATTAACGAGTGATGAGTTGGGACTTTTCCAAGGACAAAATTCAAACTGGGAGTAGTGCAGATTTAAAGAAAGAGACTTCTCTAGATGTCTCAATGCATGTAACAAGAAAAACAGCAAATGAGATGAAACAACCGATGTAAATGAGACACGAAGCTTCTACCGTTGCATATTTTTCTAACAAAACATAATGAAGGTACCATGCTCTTCAACACAAGCAAGTAGATTCATATATCTGAGATGGACATGCAGCTAGATTCGTAATAAAAAAAAAAGATTGATTTGGAGGCCATCGAACCCCCACCACATGCAAAAAAACGAGCTGGACGATATAAACTCGATGCATGAAGGCAAGATTACAAATCAAATTGTTTGTGTTGTCACATGGATTATGAATCAATTGTCCCTGTAAATAATCTAAACAGGAACTATTACAAAGATAATACCTTTTTTTTACAGAATTTTGTCAAGAACAAGGTGCAATGCTGCGTGCATCCTTCTACAATTCTCTTTGATGCGAAGAAAGGAAAAGGGAACAAGAGGAAAATGTGATGATCCGAGAAAGTAAAAACGAACTTTGTGGTGAGACTTGCCGCTTTTTCAGGTGGAGACAAAATCAAAATGTTTTAATCCCATTATTAGTTTTATCTTCTTTCTTTTTAATTATTATTAGTAGATTGAGCTTGGCTATAGAAAAAAAAATTATAAATTAAAATTTCAGTAGACAGACTTGCAAATTCAAAAAAGTAGAGAAGTTTTCAATTTCTACGAATGGCATGATTAATCGTGCTTCCCTCCCCCATAAGCTAAATTAACGCATACTCCCTCATGCCAAAAACAAAATTAGAAAAAAAAAGTTGAATGCACTAACGTGTAAACCAGTTCGTCACTTTCACTTGACCTCCTCCGTCGCAGGTCAGTTTTTCTCCTTCGGTTTCGTCTTCCCCCATCGCGGATCCAAACAATCGTCGATCAATTTCAACCATAACCGTTGCCTTGAGCGGCGATTTGTTTTACGCGGCGGCGTAAAACCAAAATGATCTTTTACTAATTGGGGTCCCATTATTAATTAACAGTTTTAAAAGCTCATAATGGGCCTAAACTGATTTACAAAAGCCCAATATGTACTCCGTTCGCGATTAGAGAGTCAAATACTCTCTCGCTCGGTCAAACTTTGGTCTGGTTCTGGCACCGGTATGTTCTGTAATAACATCACGACGTCTGCACTGACTCGATCTCGGAGGTATTATTCATGAATTAGATTCCCATTTCTATTACTCTTGATTCCTCGTTAGTTCTCGAGCTTAAATTTTGAAGGTTACGTTTCAAAATTTAGGATTTTGGTTTTTTCTTTTCGGCGTGCAGACTTTCTATACAAGCTATGGCACTTCGATTACTAAGCAGCAGGAGGAGGCTTGGGAGCATAGTTTTGAGTTACCGTTCCCCTCTTGCTTCCCTTCATTCCCATGCCACAAGTTTTGGTATCACTCTCTTCCCTCTCTTCATTTGCCTATTTAGTGTTCTTTTGGATGACTTTGATCATTTGTATTCAGATTATGATTTCTCCTGTGTGAGTTTAACCTCACAATGGTTGATTCTCAGGTTTTCAACAAGTAAAGGAAGAAGAGAAAAGCAAGTTGGTTAGCAACGTTTTCACCAATGTAGCTTCCAGTTATGATATTATGAATGATGTCATGAGCGCTGGCTTGCATCGGCTATGGAAGGAAAGGTTACACTATTGTGGTGATACTTTTATATCACAACTGTTTTATGATATCCTCTTGTATGACAAAAATGGCACTTTTGGTGGTCTTTTTTATTTCAGACTCGTTGGGAAGCTTAGCCCATTTGCAGGGATGAAGCATCTTGATGTGGCCGGTGGAACGGGTTAGTCCATACAACTGATCTTTGTTTAACTATACTCTTGTCGTAGATATTGCTAAGGGGTTGTCTCTAATGTGCAGGTGATGTTGCGTTTAGGATCTTTGATGCTGTTAACAGTGTCAAACGAAGAGCGTTGCGGAAAGTTGATGAGGCTTCAATTGAAGAAACTCAGATCTACGTATGCGACATTAACCCCAACATGTTGAACGTTGGGAAACAACGTGCTGCGGAGAGAGGTGAAACCTCTGATGTTTGTTTTGCGTCTTCTTTGGATCGTTTACATTTTGCTTTGTATGAAAGAGTTCAAGCTTCCTTTGCTATCTTGAATAGGTTTAAGTGACAACAGGTCACTCGTATGGGTCGAAGGAGATGCAGAGGCCTTGAGTTTCGATGACGATTCAATGGATGGATACACTATTGCATTTGGGATAAGGAATGTTACGCACATCGAAAAGGCTCTCGCAGAGGCTTACAGGTACACAAACATATTCACACCAACTTGATTTAAGTGTGTCTGGAATGTAGTATCATGTCTCAGTGTTTATGTATGATCTTGTAACAGTCTTCACACTGTGTCAGGGTACTAAAACGAGGAGGGAGATTCTTGTGCCTTGAGCTCAGCCATGTTGACATTCCGGTCTTCAAAGAACTGTAAGTTTTGATGATTAGACATGATGTCGAACAGTAGAAGTAAGCATGTCCCTAAATCTTTTTTATTTTTCTTTGATGGGATCTCTTTTTGTTTCTTCTTGTGTTGCAGATACGATTTGTATTCGTTCCAGGTAATTCCAAATTTAGGGGAACTAATTGCCGGTGACAGGGATTCTTACCAGTACTTGGTTGAGAGTGTTCGTCGGTTTCCTCCTCAGGTTCAACTTTTTGTTACCTTTCTTGGAAAATTTCCTATTAGTCTATAGAGATTGTTTACTGCATGGTTTGGATGATTTGGATAAAAATGATGTTGTTAACTGGTGGGTTTGTTGAACAACATTAGTAACATGCAGTGATCAAATCTGTAGTAGATGGTTGTGCTAGATTCATGTAAGAAGATGGGTTTGAAGTTTAGATAGTGTCGTTTTAAGTTTTAAGCCTCTGTTTGTAATGGCTAGATTGAATAAAAATAAATGCAGGAGCGGTTTGCAAAGATGATAGGGGATGCAGGATTTGAGAAGGTGGAGTACGAGAACCTTGTTGGTGGAGTTGTCGCCATCCACTCTGCCATTAAGCTCTGACCTTTCTCTCATTTCTTTTGCTTGTCCATTTTCTCTGTTTCAAAAACCAAACTGTAAAAGTTCTTAGGTTGAAATAAAGAGAGAATTTGATTCACAATTGTTGAGGTTTACGTCTCCCTAACAACAATTAAGCTTTACAACTAAGCAGACGTACCATACAAGCAAACTAAATAAAACTAAAAACTTGCAAGCTGAAAACTGTTGTTAAAACCTGGCTAAAACTACACAACACAGACAAGGAGACCATTACTGAATGGGCTCTGTATTGGGCCCAATAGAGTACTACTCTCTTATGGGCTCACTGAAATCATTTCATATACAAACATAGTAGGCACTTGCACCTTCTTGAACCTTTTTGGATTAAATGTAAGACTATATAATGTAACATCAGAAACATATGTTTGCTTTCTGGTTTCAAACCCGTCTAGAATTGCCAAAGGATTTGAATACAACTTGTAGCTACAATAGCTTACTAAGTTACTATGCAATGTATCAAAGAAAAGTCGACGCAGAACTTGCCACTGCATCTGAAAAATCTTCCAAGTCCAGATGATGATCCACAACGAGAAAGCTCGGTTTTGGACATCTATGACCGTACGTATCATCATAAAACGTGAGATCATAAGAACATCGTCGAGACAGACTAAGCAATGCTCTTTGTCTTGACGTGGAAGATATACATAATTCCTTTGACTGTTATACTCACTTGATTGAACATATGGATAACTTGGCCAGCAATTTTTTAAAATTAATTTTAAAAATAGAAGAGGACAAGGCTTAGCGGCAGCGCAAATCACAAGCGATATCTGTGAAGTAACCAGAAAGGGTTTGAGTACACACAAAATGTAGAAACAGTAAGGATGTTCAGTATTTTTCTTTTCTTTCAACGACAAAACATAATGCAAACGCTATAAACTAGCGTTTTAAAACTAGTAACGAAAATCAGAAACGCGACTTGCGTTTCCTTGCGGTGTACTTGGAATCAGCAGGAACATCGTTTCCTTTCCTTCTACTTTGTTCCTTCTTCCTCAAAACCCATTCCCTTCCTTTCCCTTTCTTGTTCGTTCTCTGCTTCTTCCTTGGCCTATTCCTATCTGATACACATACCTTTTCACAAACAAAACAGACAATGGTAAATAAACACTTCTATATATATAGCAGTAAGTAATCAAGACGGTAAGGAGAATTGGATATATATATATATATTATTTACCATTCCATTGTCTTCGTCTTCACTATCATCGTCATCATCTTCCGAGCCACTTCCTTTATGCCCATCGTTAATACTGGTTGGAACAGAGCCACATGTGAGGACCAAGAACTCTTTTCTCTTCTTAGTACTGCAAGTTAGAGGACATGCCAAAGTGTTAAGGCGCAGTCAAATGTGAAACCAAAAATAAGCTTTCACAAGAAGGTACCTGTGTGGGTAGTCGACAACGAGTCCACCACCGAATCCAGCTTGTAAGGCCTGGCGAAGGATCAGCTCACGCTGAGCGATGCTCTCAGGGTAGACTTGGAAAACTGCCCTTGCTCCTCTTGATAAGCATCGATATAGTGACCCAAAGAAAGCCCTGAGTGATCAAAGATTAGACACTGTCTTATTGACTCAAGTTTAAGTAGAATGATTTGCACATACTTTAGCCTCAAACGAGGTTCATGCGATGACTTGTCAGCATTGCATAACCACTGGAATCAGGGAAAGAAAAAGGAAGAAGAGCTGGTTAGAACAATAAACACAAAAAAAAAAATTTAAAACGAAAGTAAATGTAGTTAAAACACAAAAAAAAATCACATAGTTTGAGAAGTAAGACCTGAACAGCCGATATACTGATGGCTCCATCTATGACTCCTGCACGAAGACCTAAGCCCTGAGACATGGATAATGTACATGAATAAGCAATTGCTAATACATTACAATTAATTTTTCAGAAAGAATATACCACCAAAAGAGACTGACATACCTGGCCCATGTCACCAAGTAAAAGATCACCCTCAACTTCTCGTTCAACAGCAACGTCTACATTGTAATTATTAAATATAAAAGTTGGCTTAGAGATTCTACAAGAGAAAAAATTAGAATGGTACATGAATTCTTAGCAAACTAATGATTGAACTTACTAAGCATGGAGGCTGAAATGTCAAGACCAATCCATTGGTGCCCGTTCTCAGAGATTGTTTCCCCGCTCAGGCCAGATCCACAACCTAAACCACAACAGAGACTATTAGTCAATCTCCCCTTTTGCAACAGAGCTAAAGAGATAAGCTTGCACTACATCTATTCACTATCCATAAAGTAGCTAGATACAAGACCTCAACACAAAAACGTGTGCAAATGATACACAGATTCTTCATCAAAATTGCTCATCATCATAAGTAAATGAAAGGGAATAAGTTTTTTTTACCAATATCAAGCAAGAATCTAGGAACATCATCTTCAGGCAAAGCAAGAAGCTCCAAAGCTCTCTCAGACAACCTCGCCTATAATAACCATAAGGACTATATGTAAGAGATCACAACAATTGCTGAGTTCAGGAAAAAAAAAACAGAGAGATATTTTCTTCTTCAGGGAAAGAATTAAAGCACCTGAATTTCGACGATACGTGAGGAAGAAGTATACTTGCGAGCCTCGGAGTCATCGTAGAATATCTCCGGCGGCGCTAGCAGCTCAGGTCGAGTCGACATTTTAAGTGTCTTTAGAGCTGGGACGATTCTGCAGCTCTGCAAAACCGTGGCTTTACTTCGAGAATTGAGATTAACAAATCACAGAAAGGTTCTTACCTGCGCGACTGAGTTTCGAAGAGGAAGAACAAACAGACCAACGGCGATGAATCCTTTTTAGAGGTTTTTTTATTTTATTTTTAACGCTGAATCCTTTTTAGGGTTTAGGATTGGAAAAAAAATCCAAACTTGGTATTTGCAAAACCAGCTTGATGATCGTGACTGACCGGACCGGTTAGACCAATTTGATTAGTTTGGTTTCGGTTTTCTCTTACGGGCCTGAACTTAAAAGTATTACTTGGGCCTAAATAGTAAGCTTTCTGTAGCTCATCGTTTAGCTTTACCTCACAAAAGTTGAACTTACTTCTGTTTTTTTTTTTTTTGACGGCAAAAACTTACTTCTGTTTTGTTTGGCTTTTTTTTTTTTTGAACGGCTTCTGTTGTGTTTGGCATAAATTCAATTTTATTGTATCAGTTGGAAAAAAAATCAATTTCTTGTATTATTCCAGAATTTAGTCGACAAATAAATTCAATTCATTTTATAATTTCAGCATTAAATTAATTCATTGTCTGAATTATTTGCAGGTAACAAATTTCAACTTTGACCTAGATTATTGTTCGCCAAAATTTTCAGCTTTTGTTGAACAATATTTATAGTAATACTATCGGAAATTTTTGGGTAAGCTGCAACATTATGGATGAACCAGAAATGTAATATATGTCAAAAAAAATGTATTAATATTAAATAATTTAAACCAATAATAATGCTTCCAGATTTAGAAAAGAAAAAGGAAAGTCTCTGAACACTTGTCTGATTTCTTTCTTTTTCTTAATTTCAAAGCGAAGAGAGAGAAAACAAATCGAGGATCTGAATCGTCTTCTTCAATAGGAAAAAAAACACACTCGTTCACATGACACACAAAATTCACATATAAACATTTATTCTCTCAGTCTCTTATCTCTTGACTTGTTGTTTTAATTTTTTTTTTTTGCTTTTAATCCCCTAGATCTTTTAACAGTAAGATCACCAAGGTTTCATTTTTGAGATCTGGGCTCGTACAAAGATTCTATTTTTATCTACCCATCTTCTCTTCCATTACCAATTCTGCTGGAATCAAACAGGTAACTGTAATAACTACTCTAGTTCTCGTTCCTCTGATAAAATGCTTTTGTCCACTGTGAACTTTACTCTTCTGTTTGTGTACAGCTTGCGGAGCAAAAGGAATCACGAGGAAGAAAGTCTTGATTACGTCGAACGTGTGGGGGTGAGAATCTCTTTGTAGTCACTCACAACAACAACGTGCACTTGCTCCCTTAAAACAAGGTTTACACCAAAACGTGTGGGGACTTGCGTATTTAATTCATGTTTCTAGTTGCTTGTTTCTGAAGATAGTTGTGTTAAAACTGATAAAGATTCATCCTTTCAATACAATTCTTCAGGTTTTTAGCTCAATGTGTAAAAGATAGTTAATAAAGATTCAAACTTTATTCGATCCAATGGGGGAGACACAGAACCTCCACTTGCCTCTCCGTAACCGCTCTTCATTAAAGAAGCCCTTACTAATCGTTCTACTAGTCTGCATCACGAGCATCCTCTTGGTCTGCACTTACATGTACCCACAGCACAAAGTCAAGAGCCCCGCTTGCGAGGGCTTATCCACCAGAGGCTGCCAAGCTGCTCTCTCCGGATGGCTTGATGTTCACGTCAGGAAACACACTGACGAGGAAGTCGCGGCTCGAGTTGTGATCAGAGACATACTCAGAACACCTCCCGCTCTGACCTCTAAATCGAAGATAGCGTTCATGTTCTTGACCCCTGGTACTCTGCCGTTTGAGAAGCTGTGGGATAAGTTTCTCCAGGGTCAAGAAGGGAGGTTCAGTGTTTACATCCACCCGTCGAGGCTGAGACCGGTTCACATCAGCCGTCACTTTTCGGACCGGGAGATTCATAGTGATCAGGTCACGTGGGGGAGGATCTCTATGGTTGATGCTGAGAGACGGCTTCTAGCAAATGCTCTTGAGGATCCTGACAACCAGCACTTTGTTCTTCTTTCTGAGAGGTGATTGATTCATCTTAAACTTATATATAACTTTGCTCTCCAGCTGCATTCTCCTTACAGCTAGCTCTCTCTTTTTAAACTTTGCAGCTGCATACCGTTGCATACGTTTGACTACACTTATAGATATTTGATGCAGGGTAATGTCAGCTTCATTGACAGGTAAAGTAAATGACTCTTAGAAAACATTTAGAACATCTTTATACCATTAATATTCACCAATGCTTGCTCTCTTTCTCCTGTGTCAAGTTTTGAGGATCGTGGACCTCATGGGACAGGGAGACACATGGATCACATGTTACCTGAAATCCCAAGGCAAGATTTCAGAAAGGGTGCTCAGGTAACTTAATCCATGAGTTGTAGATTGTTCTGTTTAGTTATGAAATGTTGAGAACATGTATAGAGTCTGCGAGAAAGATGATTTATAGTTCAGACTTTTCTCCTTTTGGTGCAGTGGTTCACAATGAAGCGTCAACACGCTTTGATAGTGATGGCTGATAATCTCTACTACTCTAAATTCCGCCAGTTCTGCAGAGTAAGTTTGCATATTAATTTGTAGCTTGAAGTATCAGTTTTGATTGTGATAAACTCTCACATGATTTTGCAGCCAGGGGTAGAAGCAAATAAGAACTGCATTGCGGATGAACATTACCTACCTACATTCTTCCATGTGAGTGGATCAACAAATGCAACTCTCTCTTTCTTATATAACTTTGATTCTACTCCTCCTTAATGAGATATGTTTGTTGGTCTTCTTCAAAAGATGCTTGATCCGGGAGGAATCTCGAACTGGTCAGTCACATATGTTGATTGGTCTGAGCGTAGATGGCATCCTAAGACATACAGAGCTCGCGATATCTCACTCAAGTTCTTGAAAAATATCACGGTAATAATAATGTCACAACACCATTCCTTTCAATACATGACATCTTGTTATGTTTCTTCGCTTTTTTGTTTGATATATACTTTCCTTCCTCGGCTCCTTGCAGTCTGATGACGTGAGTGTACACGTGACAAGCGTTGGCAAGGTACATTTCTCGCTTACTGTACTCCAAAATACTGAAACTGTCATGTTTTTTTCTCTTCATTTATCTTCTGTTTCTTTTTGTTTTTTTTCTTAGCGTGGAGAAGAGCTTCATTGGCCATGTACATGGAACGGTATAAGAAGACCATGTTACTTATTCGCAAGGAAGTTCCACTCAGATTCTGTTAACAAACTTGTCAGACTCTTCCCAAACTACACCAGCACAGTGGTCTGAGAGAGAGGGAGATGAAGCCTGACTCAAGTTCTCGAAACTGAACCATACTATTCTTGAAACAGGAACGAAACACTTCCTGATTATCTTGAGATTGGATTGGATGGCTAAATTTTTCTAAAGAATCTGAAAATGCTTGTTGATGAGACAGGTTACTCTGCTTTTAGTATAAGCAGGAGTTTTTTTGGTTACGGATTGGTTATTTATGATGTTAACCATGGTTCGGTTAGGGTGTACCGTTTTATGTTGTTGTAACTTGAGCTATTTGTAGTTTTAAGCACAAAGAGTGGAATACATTTACTATGTTCTAGAGCCTGTGTACAAATATTTGTTACTGTTTTATATCCCTGACTTGTCTCATACTTGTCTAGATTTTTCAAGTACTCCTCATTGTCATGTCAAATATCAAATTGTTAAGTTTTGCTACTTGAAATACATGGCAACTAACAAGTAACAAAAATAATTAGCGATTCGATTTAATATTGTTCGTTAGTTGTTTTGTCACTAAAAAGAATAATGATATTTAGAACATAAGAATGAATAGATGTCTTAATATAGAAAAATACTTTTCTTTGTCGTAAGAAGTATTAAGTACTTTCATACCAAAATTTATGTATTTTTTATTATAGATACAAGTATTTTGTTTGGAGTAATTCTCGTGTTTTTTCATGTTGATTATCTAGCAATTAATTTTTAAAGACTCAAAAATATGTCTACATCATTCACAAGTACTTGCAAGTAGCAAGTACAACGGAGACAAATAACATGTAAGAAATAAATTTTTGTGTAAGTAATAACAAGTATTTTTTGGACAAATCAAGTACAAGTGTAAAGATTATTATTCGTACAAAATAAGCCAATTGTCAAATGTACGTAAAATAGCAGTATTTGGCTTGCGTTCATTCTTGCTATGTTTTGTGCCATATATATTGAAAAATTCAGTGCCATATAATATGATACAAATATAATATAATTTTGCTCTGTGAAGCAGTAAATGCCAGTTTAGACTATTCTTGTTGTTGACATCATGATAATTAATGTCATATTTAAAAAATCATTATCTCTTCACAAATCTGTTACAAAAGTTCATGCATATAAAAAACAAGAGCTTTGCTTTATCATCACTTGCTCACTTACAAACGTGAAACGTGTTAAGAACATGGCAGTGATTTGGCTTCTATCGCTTCTCTTCCTCATCTCTATCCTTATCACCGCCGTGAAGCGCACTAAGCAGAGCGACGGTCGGCAACCACCATCTCCTCCTGGCTTACCGTTCATCGGGAACTTGCACCAGCTGGGACCATTACCACATCAGTCTCTATGGGAACTCTCAAAGAAGTATGGTCCTGTGATGTTAGTGAAACTCGGAAGAGTTCCAACAGTTGTAGTTTCTTCCCCTGACACGGCAAAACAAGTTCTTAGAGATCATGACCTTAATTGTTGTAGCCGTCCAAGCGTGGAAGGTATCTATATATGTTTTCATGATATTTATTCTATGTCTTTCTCTGATTCTATTAATTAGGTTTTGATTGTCTTCAGGTGCAAGAAAACTTTCTTATAACTTTAGAGACATTGCTTTCTCTAGATATGATGATTACTGGAAAGAGTTAAGGAAGCTGTGTGTTATGGAACTCTTTAGTACTAAACAAGTGAACTTGATTCAACCCATCAAGAAGATGGAGATGAAGAAGCTGATTCACTCAATCACTGAATCTGCTTATAAGAAAACTCCGGTTAACTTGAGCGAGACGTTTCTTTCCCTGAATGCTAACGTGGTTTGCAAGGCATCATTTGGTGTGAGTTTTCAAGGGACTGTGCTCAACAATGAAAAGTTCCAAGCTTTAGTCCATGAGGCTATTGAGATGTTGGGGAGCTTCTCTGCTTCAGATTTTTTCCCCTATATAGGTTGGATCTTTGATTGGTTCACAGGTTTACATGCAAGGAGGGAGAGAAGTGTGAGAGATCTTGATGCTTTCTATGAACAGATGATTGATTTACATCTACAGAAAAATAGAGAAGAAAGAAGTGAAGATGATTTTGTGGACTTGCTCTTGAAGCTGGAGAAGGAAGAAGCTGTTCTTGGATATGGCAAACTCACAAGAAACCATATCAAAGCTATCTTGATGGTAAGCATAGTGAGTCTGCACCAAATTATAGCAAAAAGAAAAAAAGTATAGTGAGCCATATCTCATAAAAATTTCAAGGTTAAGGTAGAGAATAAATTAGCAATAAACAAACAGTTTCATGTATTTACTACAAGTAGTTTTTGTTTCTATCATGTAGGCTTCTAATGATTGATATTAAGACAATCTACATTGGTAGTCTCTCAAAAATATATAATAACAAAATAATTGAGAGAAGAAGATAAAAAGTTGAGAAACTTTCACAAGAGTCTCTCATTTTTTTTTTTCTTGTTAATAGAACTCTTTATACTATTAAATTCTAATTACATAATTAAATTATTTTAATATATTAATATTTCAATATTAATTTCACTTAGAAAACTCACTAATTAATTTGATGCTCTAACTGTCTTTGTATGTAGAACATTCTTCTAGGGGGAATCAATACTTCTGCAATAACCATGACATGGGCAATGGCGGAACTCGCAAGAAACCCACGAGTGATGAAGAAAGTTCAATCCGAAATCAGAGACCAGATAGGGAAAAACAAAGAAGCAAGAATCATAAGCTTAGACGAAACAGATAAACTCAAGTACTTGAAAATGGTAATCAAAGAAACATGGAGGTTACATCCAGTGTCACCTCTTCTAGTGGCAAGAGAAGTAATATCTGAGTTCAAGATCAACGGCTACACAATTCAACCAAAGACAAGGCTTCATGTCAACACATGGGGTACTGGACGCGATCCCGAGATATGGAAAGATCCAAAAGAGTTTATCCCAGAGCGGTTTATGGACCGTGACATTGAGGCAAATGGGCAGCACTTTGAGTTGTTACCCTTTGGAGGTGGTCGAAGAATTTGTCCAGCAATGTACATGGGGGCGACAACAGTTGAGTTTGGTCTCGCGAATCTCTTGTATCAGTTTGATTGGAAGATACCAGAAGGTGTTGAAGATGTTGACATGGATGAAGCTTCTGGACTCACTTCCCATAAGAAACATGATCTTCTACTTGTTCCTGTGAAATCTTTTGATTTTTGATCTAAAATAAGCCTATATTTTGTTTGGTTGAATAAAACTAAGTCTATAGTTTATAGTTTACTTTATGAAATAAATTGTAACTAATGAAGTGTAAAAGATTTAGACACGCCATAACGGGTGTCTATTCCAGTTTTTTGTTTGATTTTCTGTTAATAACGGGTGTCTATTCCAGTTTTCTCTTTGACCAAACGATGTAACAAAATTGTGAATTCAAGTAATTGACATTTTTTTATTGATGAAAATGTTGGTGTTATGTTTTACTCAAATTTATAAGTATTATTTTTATGACATTTCCCCCAAAAACTAGGTGGTGAACAGAAAAAAAAACTTGATGAGTAACCAATTTGATAATGTAGCTATGATATGTCTGTTGAATATATTATAATGATAATATTATTTATTCACTAATTAAAGAGATCGACTGAATACGATGAAAATATTTTTATATAATAAAATTGTGAGTGGAATAAAAAGAATTCATGTACTATTTAAAAATTCACATTTACTTTTGGAGGAAGAACCAAAGTGTTCAAATCAAAATTTCTATTCTTCAAAAAAAGAAAAAAAAATTCATATTCAATATTCGTTTTGTTTCGTAATATATGATGTTTTGTCTCAATAAACACATATTACAAAAAAAAAAAATTCTAAAAAATATCACCAATTTAACTGAATATATAATTGGTTACTGTTTTGATTCCATGCATTCTATATAGGATAATGTTTTCCACTCTATTTATGATGCAACATCTCAATGTGACATATTCCATGTGACCCGTTATATCTTCACATGATCTTTCACGTCATTCCATGTGACCGGCTTCCTCAGAAAGTAGAGCATGATCGATTTGCAAATGTTATTTTTTTCGTTACTGAATTACATATGTTATTTTCTTAAATGTTATCAAGAATTTGGTCATCCACCAAATTGGCAGCCAACAACTCTTTATTTTATTGGTAGTATCCAATGCACAGTATCAACAAACTATCGTCTTATCGTCAATCGAATCTTAGTATTAACATCATAACATCCATCGAATCTTACATTTTCTAAGTATTATTTAATCCTTAAAACAATCATACCAAACTTATTAAAAAGAAACCCGAAAATGACACTTGAAGCGCTTACTTTTAAAAGGTGCATGAACCAAGTAACTTAATATAGTGTAACTTTAAGCAAAGAGACTAGCCATAATGGGACGCTGATAACAAACGGCTCGTAACGGCACGAGCTTACGCATAGCCATTCCAGGATTCTCGGTCATATCAATCTTCTCACCATTGACTTTTTCCCAGTCAAAGCATTGAATCAATGATCCTAAAGCCAACGATACCATCCTTTGTCCCAAAGCCGCACCCGGACACGTCCTTCGTCCGTTCCCAAACATCATCAGCTTATTCGTGTTCGCTGCTTCTTTTTCTTCGAACCGCTCGGGCATGAACTTCTCGGGCTCATCCCAAAGCTTCGGGTCTCTATGTATGGCCCAAGAGTTCACTAGTACGATAGCGCCACGTGGCACGTCGTATCCACCAATTTTGAGATCTTCAGAAGGAGAACGCGGGACAAGGAGTGGTGCGGCAGGACACAGCCTAAAAGTCTCGGAGACTATGTTTTGGAGATAAGGGAGATTCACAATGTCCGGCTCGTCGACCAAACGTTCTTGTCCGATCTTAACGTCTATCTCGGACTTTGCCTTCTTCAACACTTCAGGGTTGTTTAACAAATTCGCCATGGCCCATTCTAGCGTCACGGCTGCAGTATCCGTCCCCGCAAGCATCATACTCTATATGCACATTCAAATATGTTAGTTCATCTTTACATATACATATTTTGTAAATATTATTTATATGTAAAACACAAACCATGGATCTTTCTTCATTCAGTTCTTTATGTTTGCATTTATAATTAAATATTGATAAACACACACCAAATACTAATATTTTATTGGAGAAAACATATAATACATATTCAAATATGTTAGTTCATCTTTATATTTCATATTTTGTAAATATAAAATGTAAAGCACAAACCATGCATCAATCTTTCTTCAGTTCTTTATGTTTGCATTTGTAATTACATTTTGACTAGACACACAAAATACTAATATTTAATGGAAGAAAAGCATATAACATGTAAACGCATACCACTGGTAAAGAAACAAAAGGGGACAATTTATATGATTTCTAGTCTAGGTTCTATGTGTATGAGAGAGTACTTACGAGCATGAGGCCTTTGATGATGACGTCACTGTAGTACATGGGTTGGTCTAGTTGTAAAGACAACAAATGACTAAGCATTGTGTTGCTTTCCCCATCTCTTCGGCAATCATCAAGTAGCCGCTGCAAGAAAGTGTCCATGGCTTCGCCAAGTGCTTTCACTTTCTTCTCGTAGCCGTGGCCAAAAACTTTGAGAATCGGTAGATAATCTCCTGGATGGCTCGCACCACTATTGTCGTTGATCTCTGTCACTAGTTTCTTGAATAGATTCGCCTCTTCCTCGTTGTGAACCTTTACGAAACAAACATATAAGCAAAATAATTAGCCGATATATTCCACATCGAATGAATTCTCATGCACAAGAAGTAGCTAGAAACCAATTACATAAATACATATGTAGCAAATCCATGTTTGGTATGTAAACATTTAAAATATTCGACAACAACATTAGAATTTAGAAGTATAACGGACTAGTGAGGTTATTAGTATTCAGTGTTTTAAAAATCGATATAGAGGGTTTCTAACGGCAAAACGATCACGAAACAATATTTAGAAAATCGGTCTACGCGACCCTTGATACGGCTAAGCACTAATTCCTTATAAACCTCTAATTACGTCTAACGATTTTTTTAAAATATTTGTTGTATTAAACGTTGATACATGTTTGTTTAGATGAAACTAACCTGGTCTCCGTAGTAACGTCTTCCTGTGACCATACGGACAATATTATTGAAAGTTAAATCTGCAAGAAGAGGCTCAAGCTCAACGACATGGCCATTGTAGTCACGCGAGAGTCTCGTGAGCAACCGTTGGATCTCGTCTCTACGAACGGAGAGGAGTCCGGTGAGACGGTGAGAGGAAAGGATCTCAAGAGAGCAAATACGGCGGAGATTACGCCAATGGTCGCCGTAAGCGGCGGTCCCGATCGTGGTATAGTCGTAGGCGACGTATTTGGCGGTCAGAAAATGCGGCCGGTTTGTTAAAATGACGTCGTTCTGACCCATGAAGCATTCTCTGACGAGAGGCAAAGAAGATATCACGACGACTTGGCGAGAGCCATAACGTAGGGAGAAGATTTCGCCATATTTTGCCGCAAAGTTGCGAAAGAGACGGTGGACCGGCGGTTTCACGAGGTGGAGATTGCCGACGATGGGAAAGGGAGTTGGTCCTGGTGGGAGATTGTAACGCTTGGTTTTGGTTGAGAATAAGAATTTGTAAGCTAATAGAAACAATACGAGTGGCAACAAAACCAAAACGTAATCCATGTTTTTTTTTTGTTTGGTTTTGTTTTAGCTAACAAAGGTTTAAGTGCAAAAAGGTTGATGGCTATGTATGTGTATATATATATATGGATTGGTTACAAAGTAAAGCTTCTATAAATTAATATTCACTAAATAAAGTATAAAATATAAATTATGCTGGTCATGAGTTGAACTAATGTAAAATAATTTACAGTATAAAATAATTATTTCAGAACCTCCTATATGAATATATGCTTTTTAAAAAAAATTATAAATCGTAATTATATAAACTTATTCTTATATAACTGACATAGAATATACTAAAATAAGAATATAATGTTGTTTGTTTCTATTTAAAGCTGAAATCTTATTACTGAAAATTTATAATTTTGTGTTACTTATTGCATAAAAAAACTTTTATCTTTCAATTTATATCCAAATTTTCAACAATTTTAAATGCAATAACTAACTTTTATGCATAATTGCTTTTAAATAAATCATAGATCACCAAAATTAATAATAATGATCATTATTTTTATTAATTTTGATTTTATGAACATACATCACTTTTATATTATAGGCAAATAGAATATCATCATCTATTCTGTTATGATATGTCAGATTGTTAATTATAATTTCAAATTTTTGTAATTCATTTTGTTAGTAGATCCACCATTTTATTTTAATAATATCATTTAAAATTAATGTATAGATTAAACAGTTTTCTATATATTAATAAATATTATTTGTTGATTGATTATAATATATATAATGATAAACGTTTAAAGTTCAAATATATTAATGCATAGAGATTTTACTGTATGTGAAAATAAATTTAAATAAGACTGCATGTTTTGAACGTGAACTCTTCAGTCTTTTTTTATGTTTTCTTTCTCCTTTTTATTCATACCAAATCAAGCTTTTATGTGATACCTTGTTCACGATGAAAAAGTGATACCTTGTTCATACAACTTTTCTTTGAGTTTCACTGGTTATTGTGTTATCTTTGGGTTATTAATTATGAAAAGGGTGGTGGACATATGAATTCTCCTTGAACTTTTGACATAGAGATCTGAGGAGAGATGTTTGATTTAATATTTTTGATACAAGGATATGGTGGACTTTATTGTTGGTCTCTAGTCCAAACATTACAGAGTTGTGTATTCTTTTCTTTTTTTAATTACAAAGTGAGTATTCAATCAGTCTTCTGAAATGATTTGAGTTTCATAGAACTTATGTGACTTTTATTCTTTTTATAAATTTCAAAATATCGTTTCAAATTAATATTATTATCTGTAAGGATAAATTGTGCACACAAAAAAGTATAAATTATTATTGTTATATTTTTTGTATATATCAATTAAACTATACTATTTATAAGAAAAAGAATGCCTAAATGTATATATTATGTTATAGGTAATATCTTTACCTCTTCTAGTACAACTATAAAATTAAACAATAGTACTATTTAAAGTTTAATATATTAATGCATAGAGGTTCTCGATGAGATGAAACAAAATACGGTATACATAGCTAGAATATCTGGTAATCGCTGCCGACCTAAAAAAAATATATTTTGTTTTTTTAATTAATTCGTTTGTGTAATTACCTTAATATCATATATTTTTTTAGTGTGGTTATTGATCCACTTGCATATGAACACTACCACTACTTTTTTTCAAGCTGCTACTAATTACAAAATTTTATTTTTGTCAACGCTACTAATTACAAAACTAATCCCCTTTTATGAATTCTCAAATATGGCTGCTCGTTAAGTTTAGAATACCACAACAACCACAACAACAATTTTTAGCAAAAAAAAAAACAACAATTTTGATAATAATAATTATACTTATGATTAATATTATTATTAGTTTGGATAGAATGTGACGATGAATGATCATTTCAACATAATAAAATAAAACTATTTATATTGAAGTTGACAAAAAAGGTAATTGTTTATTTATGAAGTACATATTCCGATTTACGTATGTATCAAGCAATCGGCTCGCGCCCGCCACTCTAGATATCCGTTGGAAAAACAAACAATTAAGTGATTTTAATGAACTTAATATAAATGAATAAGAAATGATTTATTTAGAAAAAATGATTTATTGAATTATAAGTCTTTTCTTAAGAAATTTTCTCTGTTGAAAGAAACTATAAAATTAACTGCGTCAAAGTAAGTTGCTAGCTATTTTGTTTCAATATTGTCAAAAAAGTGGTTTGTTGTAAGGAGATCAAATCTACTCTATAGTTTAGTGAGAGAAAAATATTACCTTACCATGATTTATGATATGTATTTGCGAAGACCATGGTTTCGTATAATGTGAATTATGACTATGTATCACTACATAAAATTACAGTTCAGCAATAGTGACAAAGCTTTGATAGCTATAAGCAAAAACCATGTAATAAATTTTAATTTACAATTTGATCCAAACAAAATATAATTTACAACAAACTTGCAATGGTAACCAATATGTGCTTATGCGTGTCCGCCGTAATTGACCGATCAAAACAATCAGAAGCAAAATTTAGACAACTTTGCGACCACAATTTTTTCACCTACCAATATGTGACCTAGTTCATTCATTAACACTTTTCTATACGTTAAGCGTGGGAACTATAAAAACATATACAGAATAGACCAATATCGAGTAATTATAATACAGAATAAGCCCTAATTATAATACTACTATTTTTTGATAATCGAACTTAAAATCAGTAAATTATAAATGGATAGGCTCTAACTTATTTATTTCTCCAAATACCTATATGAAATTTAGTTTATTCATTAACACATCATCAATTTTTAAGTTTTTTGTGAGCCTTTAATTTGAACTGATTAGTAATGTATGAAATTTCTAAAATTTCTCTGTTTTAAATGATAATTTTTATCTTATGTTGGACTGAATCTCGCTTTATAGTCAATAATATCAATGATTTTGATACCATGTGTTATAGTATTTTTTTGTCGACATATCATGTGTTATATAGATGTACAATATGTTTTATTTGGGCTGTCGTACCTCCACAAATTCTGATTTTGATAACAAGTTAATTCTTACAGATTTACAACTCATACCAAATAATAATAAATAAACTGGTTTACAAACTTTCATATATTAGTTTACAAATCTTTCAATTTTTGATATGAAATATCTATAATATTATAATTTAAACTTTTATTTTTAGAAAAGAAAATCTAAAACATGGAGTTTATCATACTGTGAATAAGCCCATGGTCAGAAAATTAGAATTATAAGTTGTGAAGTATATTAATTTTTATGAATTTTCAAGTTAGAACTAACTGAAATGGGTGAAACCTATAATTTCTCATTTCATTAATAAATTGTTTATTAAAATACATATTCTCATATTTTTCTTTAAATTCTCAATGTGGAAAATAGAGCGATTAAAATTTAGTTCCCTATACCAAACTGTTGCAAACTAATAATCAATAGTTAATTTAGTTAAGAAAAAAATTAGATGTAAAAACAGTTCTTTTCTTCTTTCCTTAAGCTTATAGCTGCGTAAGCTTGTATGACTGATGATAATGCAACATGGAGGTAGTCGTATTGACCCGCCATCTTAAGTAAGCCAAACTTAAGATTTTTTTAATTTGTATCAATAATTCAAGGTCTCGTTATCAGTATCACGGTACAAACTCAATTGGTAAAGTCTTGCTTGATTAAATATTCAACTATTGCAGTCAAATTACTTATATATATATATTATTTTTTTTTGAAACAAAAGGTGGAATGTATTTTTGAGAAAAAAGAGGATGCCATAAAAAGTGTGTATGAATTCTTATAAATTATTAGCCAGACTATAAAGTGTGTATTAGTTATCATTTTCTTAACGTTAACTGTACCTAAAAAGTTCTAAACACGAATAAAATATTTCCATCGAATAGAGGTGATACCAGATTTTGAGATAGTGCCTCACATATATAAAAATGTGACGTGGTCAGGAAACTGTGAGGTAGTCGTATATAGTACGTATCATCTGATTTGACTGACTGATCATATGATCTGTATATATCCGTATATTGTAGGAATATTCAGTTTGTTGATGATTTGTGGAGAAATCATATCTTTCTTGTTTTAAACACAGTTTTTCTTTTTTTTCCTTTTACGATTAATTATACGATAATATTTATTTACCACCTAAAAAGTAAACGAATCACAACATAGTGAATATTTCTTCGTAAATACTAAAATATCACATTCACTCACGGGAACAAAAACCAAGATGTCTCACTTCTTCAACAACGATACTTTTAGGCGGTTATAAATTATCTCATAGACGATCTTGAATGCACACGAACTTAATAAATTAAAAAGGCATATCATGATACGTGATTGAATACAAAGTCAATCTGTGCAATTTGGATTGTTGTTTAGAAGTGCGAGTAAAGGAAAATAAGATTTGTTTTTTTTTCGAGATTGTATTGTATGTGAAATTATGAACTCAAATCTTTAACTCGGATTTGGGTTGCTTAGAGAAAAGTAAAGTGGTCTCGGATATTTACAGAAAATATCTTGTTGCATCCCGAGCGAGTTGGGGTTAGATGAGGCTGGTTCTCCGGTTGTAGCCGTTGCTCCAAATCCGTAACCAGCATTGGTTAGTTGAATCTGTCTGCTTGCTATATCGTCTTTGTAGAGACTGTCGAGCAGAAGATTGTCAAACCTCTGCCCTATAAACAGTGACATCATGTGAGTTAAAACTAGAAAGTTCTCTTTAGTTTAAATCCGAATGAGATGACTTACGAGTTTTGTTGCTATTGCGAGACGAGGATTGTTGTTGTTATGAGGTGTGACTAGTGCAAGCTGCCAACCACTTCCTCCAGCTTCTATTAATTAAGCTAAGACTATTAGATGGGCCTGAAGTTTCATGTCCTGCAAAGAAAGTGTTTATCAATTTTTGTCTCTTCCTACAATGGAAATGTATGAGAAAGTTTATATTTTACTATATGTTTTTCTTTCTACCTGGTGGATATATTGCAAGAGCCAATGCGTTTTTTTGTTCTATCTCTGCGGCTTGTGGGTTTATTTTATTTAGACCCAGCACCCACCCAAGGAAAAGGCTCACTGAGTGGTTGGTTTTACAATGCGTAGATGTATTGAAGAAGAGTCACCAGTGCCAGTAAGTCATCAGTGTCTATCAGTGGTGAAGGTTACTTCAATCAAACATTATCTTTTTTACACAGAAAGAAGAGGTTATGAAAATAGTTTGTAATGCTGGTTGCTTTCCTTTTTCTGTAAATGGGCTTTACAGTGGGCATGTAAATTATTATTTTCGGATTGGTTCATATTAAATCTGATTCGATTAAAAAAGAAAAGAAAAGAAAATAGCACTAAAATTAAAAGTGGATTGGTGGGGGTGTCAGCCTTTGCGTTACTTAACCGTTATTTCAACTTCCACAATCTAAAAAGCACTGTTTCTGTTTTGTCTGAAGAAGAGAAATACCAAGAAAGACGACGGGAGAGGTTCATTTTTCATATAATTCGGATAGAGATGAGAGTTTCAACACGCTACAATTCCACCATGTTTCACATCTAAACAGTTATAGCAGAAAGGAGTTATGATATACAAACAAGGTTCCTCACTAGAACCCTACATACTTTCTGAATATATTATGCTTAATTGAACAAGTGTTATTAAGTAAGGAATGTAAAATAAAAAGAGGTAAAATAACCCTAACCAAAAATAACCGGCCCAAAAAAACTCGAATTTGAAATATTTTAACTTAAGTATTTGTTAAGTATATTAACTTAAGTATTAAAGAGTTTTCAAGTGAGAAATTACATTATTCTCTTTTTTTTTTTGGTAAAATGTTAAATTATTATACCAAATTCATTATTCTCATTTTCATAGATCTTTGTGGGCATGCCCTGTGCCCATAAGAACAACCAACTGCCCATGCAGAAGATCGTTCGTCATCCCCTCCACTAGATAAACACACAGCCTCAACTAATCCATTTGTCACAAAACCCTCGGTTAGTACAAAACCCCATAGAACAAGATCTAAATATTTTATCCCAAACCATTATTATCCGTATTCATGAACGGATGAGTCACTTATGAGTCACATACTTTATGTAAAATGGCTTGTTATCTTGACTTAACAAAAATGGCATGTTATCAGTTTCTTTTGTTGACAAAAGCGTAAATCAATCATTGGTCCACTCTCTTCATTTACCTTACTATTAAGATTGCATTATCTAGCAGTGAAAAATAAAAAGTAAATCTCCTTTTAAATTTCGATTTATATTTAAGACGAACATACCATTCCCCACCCCCTCCCCCCAAAATTAAATAAAAATTTAATGCGTACGATTATTATAGACATTGCATAAACGCAAAAGAAGTCTTCGTGATGGAAAAACAAAACGAAGGGTGGAGAAAAAAAAAAAACATACTATTTTATTCTTTGTAAAGAGAGAATAAAAAATACAAGCTTTTTAGTATAGAGACTCCATGCTCCAAGTGGGGCTCTGAGCTCCATTATAAGCTCCTATTCCTGATTCTATTTTCAACCTCAACACATCTTGTTCTTCTTCATCTGCCTGTTAAATGAAAGAATATTTTTATTATTAATTATATCATCAATGCTTTAACAGGACATTACAAATTGAAAACTGAAATGAAGAAATGAGCAGGACTGGTTCTGAATTAAAGCTCACCAAACACCTATTTAAGTGCCAGAATTTGTAAAAATATATAAAAAATTTACGGCATCAATGGACAAAAATATTTTTCGTGTTTAGGCATCTAAATACATAGAACCGGACCTAGACATAGTCATGTAAGAGACAGGTCTCACCAAAGATAAAGCCACCACGTATATTGCGAATTATATTAGCAATTGCGATCATAATCTCATTTCCAATACTTTTGACTCTAAATTTCTTTATTTCATTTTTTTGATAAAATAAATTTCTTTATTTCTCTATGAGGCATTTGGTGGAATCAGCTATACTTTTATTAACTCCAGACAATATGACACATTTAGCAGAATTATATATGTTTTATCATTTATAATGCACTGTTATTTAATTCGCAACATTCACTACAAAGCAATCAGATTCTGCTTACCACATAGATAGCATTATTTTCTTTTTAGTAGCCAAATGGACCAGCCAATGAGTGTGGGACCAAATTTCTTAAAAAGGATAAACTGAAACAACACTCCAATAAATGTTTGGTCCGCACTGGAAGCTTCCGATATGGAATCCATTTATGTTATATCCATTAGAAACTAGTATAACAAAGGATTTAAAAAAAAAATCAACTGACAGAAAAACATGAAAAAATGTTTTAGATTTTTTTTTTACAGTTGACGCTTTTAAAGTGGAAATGGGAATATACAATATTATTTAGATTTCAATATCATGTAATTTAGCTGTTGACCAAAATTTGGCAATAGACACGGTTAAGTGGCCAACAAAAATAAATGTATTGAGTACCCGACTACCAAACCCAAAAAAATTAAGCTAACCCGAATATCTTTCTCCTAATTTAATCATTACTTTACTCTAGTAAGATCATACTTTAAATCAACCAGAAAGGTCTATGTCGTCTAAATCAGTATCAAATCAAGAAATCTTACATTATGGAAAAGTATTTATATTTCTTTTCTCAAGTAAACGAATAAAGTAATACCACAATGGATCATTGCCAGCGTCACCAACAAGCCACAAGGCATTTAGTGTTAAAATAATTTGGCAAGAGCATTTAAACCACACAAAATCCTTCAAAAAAACCAGACGAGATTATATAAAAATATTTAGGAATTTCTTGAGAAACAAGAGAAACTACTAGTATGGTGCGATTAACATAATTAGCATTGGATGATGGAGACTTTAAGAAAAGTTAACTAAAGTAATAATATACTACTATTTGAATGCTTCCTTTTACTTTTTTTGTTTCTTGAAAAGTTTACTATCCACTACTTGACTAATTGTAATCATTACTTCTTAATATTAATTAACTAATTGCTGACCTCAATGAAGAGAGTGTTGAAGATCATGCCGGAGAAAGAGTTGAGATTGGAAGTGATGATTTTTAGATTCAATGACTCAAAAACTTCACACAGTTTCACCATTGTGTCTGTCCTCTTATTACATGTTACATTCACCACCATTGTTCTCTCTCCCATGAATGTTACCTTCAACTTCAATCACCCAAAACCCCACTATTTTTTTAGTACCAACCGTTTTTTAAATTTGTGATTCAAGGTGCAACTAGGAACCAAGAAACTTACTTCAAGAACTTCTATGAGAGAACGGGAAGAGCCAGAATCAAGCTGCTTCATCCTCTTGGATGTGACAGGAACCAGTAGATCACAATCAAAATCTTTACCGAAACTCAAGCTACTCTTTGGTGTAGATTCAAGTTCTCTGATCTCAGCTTCAAGCTTCGTTTCTTCATATTGTAACCCTTGTATGTAACTTATAGCATCTTTGATTATTGATGCTTTATCCATCTACCATAAAATAAAAATAAAATCCATAATAATAAGCATGGATCTTGGAGCTAGAAGACAAAGAGTTTTGAATTGCGAACCTTAGTGATATTAGGAACAACTGCACGAAGAGCAAAGAGCCTCTGGTTAAGCTTTTGCCTTCTGTTTCTCTCCAACACAATATTCTTTGAAGCTGGAGACGAAGCCGCACCGTCAGGTGAACTCGAATCATATGATCCGGAAATAGCTTCCTCCAACGGCCAGCTTTTTATAACAAGGAAAACTATCAAAAACTCAAGTGATTCACAGAAAGTAAACAAGAAGAGAAAGAAAGAACCTGTCGTATTTAAACTCTTCGTTTTGGAGGAAGGAGTTGGGTTCCCAGTAATTACTGAATTCTTGGTTGATATCGTCCATTTTCCGACGGATATCTTTCCAATCAACTGTCTGATCGTTTAAGTGGTGTTTCTTGTCTCTCTCGACCTGTGAGCTTTATATAGAGAAAGGCCAATGAGAGAATGAGAGACAGACCAAATCTCGGGAGACAACAACCTAGATTTCCAGTTACTATGTCTATATACATACACACACCGTGGCGTTATATCTTACTGAAAATGAAATATAAAATAATCTCAATTATTAGTACACAGTAACTGGCTAATAAAAAATCTAGATATTTAATACTTTAAAATATAAAAAACCAAATAAAGACTTAGTCTAATGTTATAGGATGATATTCGACACGAGGACTTTATTCTTCATAGTCTTAGCTTAACTATACGGTGCCTGGTGTGTCAATATCTACATGTGAGCACCCAAAAAATCTCCCTTAACAATATTAAAATAATAACCCTAAAAATATGACCAAAAGGAAAAATATAGGAAAAATAAGTGCAGAAACAAACGATTTTGAGACAAGCTAGCAACAAAATAACAAAAAAATGGTGAAACCCCAAGAAATAGCAAAAAAAAAAAAATCAAAAATAAAGAAATGATTTTTACAATTAAAAAAGTGTTTTTAAGAAAATATTAAATAATTTTAGGTAATAAAAAATTAAGAAACCACATTTCTTAAATATCAAATAGTTTTATTCATAATCAATCAACAAAATAAATATAATAGTCAAATGGATCACACCGAAAAAGCCATAGTCAAAGAATATCAAACAAACTCGGTGTTTCATTTCACATATGTTTCGGCAGCAATGGTCCCTAACGAGAGATGATGTCAAAAAGGATCTCATTTTGTGACCATCTGAAAAACGTTTTAACGACCAACATACACAGATGTATCCACAGCAATGCATGACGTTAGGTATAGACCCAAGCCTAAAGGCAAAAAACTCAGAAAATTTCTCACACAAAACATCAAAAAGATGGGGGTATCATGAAATAACGAAATAAATACCTTTATCGACAGGGAAGGTTACAAGTTATGACGCGATCCTCAGGAAGCTAGCTACGTCAAAGGCGATTCGAAAAATCCCGGTATCCGAGGCAACGAGGAGAACCTCACATTCTCCGGGTCATCGCCAATGGTCGAGAACAGCAACTGAGTTCTAGGAATGCTTAGAGCTGAATAGTAGAACGTGCCGGGTTTAATGGGTGGACGAAACTAGGATGTAATAGGTTTATTTGGAAATTTTGTTCAAATCGTGCTTGTAACCGGACCTGAATTCCTGATTATCGGGTTGAATAAAATTTTAAATTTTAAAAAAAAATACCTTTATTTCCTTGTCCCTCGGTCAGTTGAGAATTGCGTAGGAAGCTTCATCATAAGACTTGGTCCTCTAAGCTTCATCATAAGACTTGGTCCTCTATCTTGCTCAAGTCTCCACAGTCGCTTCCCATAAGACTTGTTCGTCTACCTTGCTCAAGTCTTCATCGTGGAGACGTTTCCACCTCTTGGCACGTTTAACTCCTGTCCATGTGTCTCGTCATTTCCCAAGCTAATTAGCCTCTATCAATATTGCTCGTGTGTTAGTATATGGTCTTCCATAAACATGGTATCCAAATCCTCCACCGCAATGTCTCATTATGTTTAACTTTTGGGTTGAGACATGTGGACGTGCCACCGTAACAAAAAAAACAATACCGCTTTAGATTTAAGTCATTTAACAAAACCATACCCCTTCGTTCGTATGTAACAAAAATGTCGCACAAAATCCAAACAAAGTGGACGATTCCACAAGTATTTCAAACACATTTTCTTTTTTCCCAAATTTAAAACGCATTTATCTTACATAAGAAAAAAAAAAGGAATTTTAAACCTTAGTAACCCCGTTTTGAAAACCTCCTCTCTTTTTTGACAACTGAAAACCTCCTTTTAACCAACTTTCAAACGCATCTTTTTTTTTTAATTTTTAAATTGTTTTTAATGACAAATACAGCTTTGATTAGTGACCAGAAAATGATGAATTTCTTGTTACTTTTATACTGATCAGATTGAACTTTTTGTCAAATTATTGGCACACTGATCTTTCTTTCTTCTTTTTCCTAATTTATAAAAGAATCTATGAAAATGATTTCCGGTAATTTTGATGAAAAAATTAATAAACAAAATTTATACTTTTTTATTTATTCAATTTTTAAAATAAATGTTCGTTCCTTATTTTGTTTATTTTTCCATCACCAATCTATAACTTGATTTATTTATTTTTTAATAAAAAGAAATATGTAAAAGAATGAAATTTCAAAAACCCACTTGTTGTTGCATTTGACATAACAAATATACTTATTAGCTTGGGAAAGGACTTAATTAAACATATTCCATCTAAATGGGGCTTAGCCCAACCTAACTCCTAGTCTCTGTCACTATATACATATTTGCTCTAACATCATTTTTGTAATGTAGTCTTAATCTCAAATAGAACCCTCTCAAGGGTTTACCAGCAAGACCCTGCCAAGGACTACTGCCTCAGTGATTCACACACGCCTAGTTCTGTTATAGTTCCATATAGTTTCATCCTGGTTATTTGTTTGACCAATAAAGCTCCTTGCCACAAAGCAATATGTAATCAAAATAATGTTCATCTTTTCCTAATATATTCACATTATTTATCAACAATTTTTAAAACCTTAAACCTTTTCAATGAAACACGATATATAATAATTTTTAAAAAAAAACTCAATACCTGGATGATTTATAAGGCAAAACTATTTCATAAAAAATGGATGATTTTGGTTTGTGTGTTTGCTCAGTTGTGGACATGGTCGAATTGGGAGACCTTGGCCTCTTGATCTTGCTTCTACTCGTTTTGGGATTTTGGGTATGTATGTACACTTACTTCGCCATGTGAAGTGGATGAGACGAGTGTTGAGCAGTCAGATGCTAAATCTTTTTGACTGTTTCTCCAAGAGCTTGATTATGTTGTTAAAGCCAAATTTATCGAGGAGAATCCAGAAGCATTATAATAATATATAACAAATCATTATTTCACGTCTGATCGAGTATGCAAGAATTATATACACAAGAAAAACAAAGAGATAGCTTTCAACATTTCAAAGATTATTAAACCAAACACAGAAAAAAAAATCTAAGATTCAGATCAATTCTGACTCATCAACTTCAGTCAAATATAAAATTACAGGTACTTGAACACCTTGACAGAAACAACAACTCTTTGACAAGCTCAAGTTTCTTGCAAGGGTCTGTAGAATTAGAGCAGATGCTTACTTTTTCTAAACAGTTTGCGCTTCTTAAGATGAATGCCACTACTTCTTTTTCTTCTTCTGTTCCTTCATATCCTACCCATTCAAGAGCTTCTAGACTCGATAACAGACATTCAGGAACTGAGTTCGGTTCCTTCCAACATGGACGCCAAGCCTGAAGGATATGGCACTGGGATAAATTGAATGGAAAGAAATACAGTGCATTAGAGATCATCACAGATTTATACTAATCAAGGAAACTGAATACAAACCTGTTCGAGTTTGAGAGATTTTAGTTTAGGGGAATCTCTGAGCATACACATAAGTAGATTCAACCACTTTGTCATACATGTGCATATCTTTAAATGTACAAGACAATAGAAGATGCTACCAGAAGGATACACATTCTGCATATAGACAAGAGATTTGACCATAAGAGAAGTCGCTATCCGAAGTTGTTTATAGACATGTACGTATAACGATAGCATGCAAGTAAAGAACAAGTACCTCCGAAGTTAATAATAAACATAAATAGAGACGCTTGACTGAAGTAATATAACGCAGAATCTCCCCAGGATGCTTATAATTGACGTCAAACCTTGCCGTCATAATCTTAGGCATATCATTCTCAATGATGCAAAATGCATTCCTATAATCGACAATGTCCAACCACTCCAATGAAGGAGTATCTATCACAAACCCATCTATCACTGAAAAACCCTTACCCATGATGATCGATAATACCAAACTCTTTAAAGAAGGCACTCTAACGGTGAAAATAGTCACGTTGTCATACGGACGTTGTTCCACGTGCAAGTCTTCAAGAACAGGACAACTTGATAAAAGACTACTAACAAATTCATCACCAGGGTACTCCACAGATACAAGGCTCAAAGTTTTAAGAGATGGGAAAGCAATAGAGGAAGAAGTATCTTCAAGGATTACTTTATTTAGTTTCAAAGTCACAAGCATTCTACACCCTGTGTACAAACTACTTGGAAGTAGTATGGGTGGAGAATCATTAGACGACGAGTCGATTTCGAAAATCAACTCACGCACACAGAATTTATCTGCAGCTCTAATCCACACTCGGATATCTTCACCACCACAGGTTTTACCAAGTTTAAAATGCAAAGTCTCTATCACGGGAGCTTCGTGCAGAAACAAAAACCTGTCTACAAAGCGGGAGAATCTTCCGTATTCAATACTCTGGTAGCTATCATCATATTCAAGTCTTGGCACGGACGTCCAAAGAAACCGCCATCGTTTAGACAAAAGCATCGTTGACGCAACGTCTTGCGCAGGCAGTAGCGACAATATGCTCAAGAGCAGCGATTCAGGCAACTCACTTATCAAATCCATATTATAACTGACAATGTGGCTTCTTGTTTTGAAATTCCTTACAAAGCAATGACACGAAATAGAGATTCTGAACAACGAGGTAAACAGTCATAAGCAATCAAGGACGACAACTAGGTCAAGGCAAGGCCCTAGGTTATTTATGAATAAAAACTACTTCAAAGTCAGCAAGTAAAACGAGGATTACAAAAATTTCACAGACAGGCAGATACCTTAGACACCAGTTCGAATCGCTTTAGATTCCACGTTCTCCTAAAGCCCTAGAGGCATTGCCGCAAGAAAAAATATAAAAGAATTCTAAAAGAAGATTGCTGAAAATAATACTAATACATATAATGAAATTGACACTTAGTCAATTGAGAATTATCAAATTGAATTACGTGAATACTAAAGTGTTAAAAGTTAGAAGAAGATTTTACAATTTTCACACACTTCAAAAAAAGTTTGTCATACCAAAAAGAAAGCTTTTTAAATATCATAATTTCAAAAGAACTAATTAATCATAGATATTAGAGAAAAAGACCAAAATAGCACTAAATCAAGTTTTTGTTCCCAAACTAGCACTCAAGGCCAAAAGTTACAAAAATAGCACTCAAGGGGTGGGGTTTAGGGTTTAGAATTTAGGGTTTAGGGTTTAGAGTTTAGGTTTTAGGGTTTAGAGTTGAGAAGTGAGGTTTTGGGGATAAGATTTCAAATTTTGAAAAATAAAAAAAATTAAATTTTTCAAAAGATAAAATGCTATTTTTGGTCATTTTAGTTTTTGAGTGCTATTTTTGTGATATAAACTTAGAAAGGTGCTATTTTGGAGATTTGTCTTTTTTAAAATGAGATAATTATGGGAAAAACAAAACAAAACTAAGTAAGTAAAATAGACCGTATCTTCCAAATTAAATATATATATATATATATATATATATATATATATATATATATATATATACCAATTTAACATAATTATCCCTAATTTTAATAACTTTTTTTACGTACGTGAGAATTAATAAAAAGATAAAAAAATTATTCATTTTATACTTATCTGAATTAACAGATTTTATATTTTAAAACTTTTAGTTATTAGTAAAACGATGAATGCAAGTTAATTAAGCTTATGGTTTTCTAGGGATAAGTGGGTGTCTAATGGCTATCATCATCGTATATGAATTTTGGCATCACCGTCCAAAGAGGCTAGATGGCTCGTTTTGACAACACCAATTATGGCCATAACATCATTCGCAGGCAGTGAGACGCTATCTTAATAAAACCCGTTTAAAGAAACAAGTTGTATAATCTTTCTCAAAAAAAAAAACATGTTATATAATCATCCAAAACTCGATGACTGTACAACACACTAGGAAACGAATTATATGGTTCCAGGCCTGTTCCAACGATCCAAAGACATTCGATATTGGATTGGACATTGGTTGAGAAACAGTGAGCAAGCCCATCAATTTTTATTGGGCGAAAACCGACTTGAGTCCTGAAAGCCGTCATACTCATACATCGTCCGTATGACCGTATAATACATGAGTATGTTTCGTTATTGGTCACGAAATTTAATTTTGAAGTAATAATTTGCTAATGTTTGTCGTTTAGCGAAGACTTTAAGTGTACAAAACCCTAGAACAGAACACGAGAGCATCTATACTAGGCTTACTAGCCATGTGTTGATTTATGTCCTTGACCATTGTCCATTATGTGATTTTTACTTGTCGACATTATGAGTTCGTACTTCGTCAATAATTCCAAATTGTAAGAGATAGTGGGGACGGAAATCAATGTGAGAGCAAATTTATATTTTGTGAGATATTGAGAGAAGGTATATTAGAAAAGTCACTATAAATTTAATTTTATAAGAGTTAAACCTAAAATGTGTCGTTTACGCCAAACAAATATGCATTCTCTTTAGTGTAAACATTTGTTAGCACACGAGATACTTTTTTCTAATGTTGTATGTCGCATGAGATCATTTTTTTAAAGTTCCTTTAGTTTAAAATGGTATAAATTGTTTGAATCAATATGTATTTTAACATCTTTTAAAAAAAGATCATATGATACATTTCTTTTGATGTACATTTTCCATAAGATCATGAAAATATATGTAATATAGTACAAATTAACAAATATATTGTACCAGCATCAACCAGAAAATTGTACTTAACTTTTGAATAAAAGTAATGATCTACGTTTCTTAAACCAAAAAGAAGAAAAAAAATGACTATCTCAGCAAAGAAAACTTCTGGTGTGTTGTAAAACCTTGGGCCAGAGATTCTGCTGGCTTGTAAATACAAGAAGAGAGGGGTACGTTACTAAAATTTATGGCGAATGCGACAAATAGAATTTTGAGCCGTCGATTTCCATGTTGAGTTCTCGATATCCAATGTAAAGATTCCAATCTAACGTTCATGATCCATTTTCTTCGAACTTACCTTACCAAAAGTTTCTTTGGCAAGCTTTTTCTTAGCACACGCACCACTTGTAAGTTGTAACAGTCACTTTACATATTCTGTAATTAGTTGGCATAGAGTGCCAAGTAAGGCCAATTTTTAGTGTCTAATGCACTGCCAAATCCATGCATTGTTTCATATAACATTTTAAGACCATTTTACCAAAAAACATTTTAAGACCTTCATCACATAGATTTTTGATGTTTCTGTAATAAATACTAGAGAGAGATATAATGTAATAGATTTACACTGAAGAGAACCGCAAAATAACATAAAGGACAATAGATGGAAGTTGTTAAGCCCTTTTTTCAAAAAAAAAAAAAAAAAAAATTGGAGTTGCCACTTGGCAGTCAGCGCCATGTACAGTACAATTGTGATGATACGAGAAGATGTTGAATATTTCAACGAAATGTAACCATTGTTGCAACGTCGGAACTACTTACTACTCTTGAATGTTTTCTCCAGCCATTATTGCCTAACATATTATCTCCACACAAAGAAAAAAATCGTAATTCACTGTACTCTGTGAAAAGTGACAATTAATAGGCGATGAAATCAAAGTAAAAGCTAACAGAGAACATTGTCATCTTGTAAACTTGTGGGGTTGTAGACGTCGTCAACATGCATTACTACGTTCTAACCTCTTTAACGCAATTGTGTTATCGCATTACGACACACGAGCCCCGACCATTAACGTAATCATACTTTTTGTTTGCTCTTAAATGTACAATTTAAGCTTGCATTGTTTTCCCTTTGATTTTACTTGTACATTATTTTCAATCCAACACGCACGGGTGGTTCCCACATTTAAATGATTGCAACAACATTATGCAAATTTTCCAAAAAAAACAAAATATAAACTGAACCAAAATCTGAAAATTTATAGTTAATTCAAAAAGATATATATATGACTGAATTATCTTTTTAAATTTAGTTTTCTTCTTTAACCAACTTTCAACACTAGGTTTTAAAACAGATTAAGAAGAAAAGGAACAGAGTTTTTGTGATATATATGTTGTACCAGAAGAAAAGTTGAATTAAGTAACAAGAATATAAAGCATTTCGCAGTATATTATTCTCAAATTATTTATTACTTTTCTTTGAATATAAATGACCAAATATGACATATAATTGGGTCAGCAAATATCGTCTTGTATAACAGTAAATATATATATACATACATATATATATACCAACAAAAAAAAAAAAAAAAAGAGTAAATAAAGTAATAATAAAACGGCTAAAAATGCAAATCCGTTTTCTCCTCTTTTCTCTATAAAGTCTCATTCATATCCCATATGAGACGCTGAAGAAAACTTCAAAACATATATTTTCCAAAAAAAAAGTCTCGAAAAGAAGTTTCTCAGAAACAGTGAGAAGAAGAAAAAAAACCTATAACTCTCCCCAGAAAAAAAAAAGGCAAAAAGAGAGAAGCATCAGATCTAGAAAAATGTGTCTGGTGTGTTTATGTGATGATGAAGAGACAGAGTTAGGGAGACAACAAGCACCTGGATCGTGTCCGTATTGTGGAGGTAAAGTGCAAATGCTTGATGTCGAAAGAAAATGGATGTTTTGTTTCGTTCCTCTCTGTTTCAAGATTAAGAGGAAGTACTTGTGTTCTTCTTGCGATCGTCGTCTCGTTTTGTATCATTAAAATAATAATATTGATATAATTAAAGTAGATTATTAGCGTATTAATCAAGGGAAATAATTTTAGTCGGGGGCGTTTGGTACGTTTTAGTATTATCTGTGTCGTGTAAAACCGACATTGATCTTTACAAGTTAGAAGTCTCTCGATATGATGTTCAAATATGATGTACTTTCTCTTTTGTCTGCAGTGCCTTCTTAAGTCGGTCCAAAAATTAATATTATATGTAATGGTTCTTTTAAATGTAATGATGAATTTCTAGTTTGGTATACTTAATTCTGGCGATTTCCTGTCCCGTATCATTACAATAGCATGTTCGAACCGTCAGTGTATATGATCTCCAGTCTCTACAATCTTGCAATTCATTCCATTTGTGTAATTTATCAAATAATCAAGCACGGGTGTCAAATTGGCCTGATCTCAGTTCGATAAGGTTTCTCTTTTTGTGAAAAAGTTCGATAATAAGGTTTTTGGACGTCTCGGTTTGTTTTATCGCGTGAAAAGTACAAACCACGACGACAGAAACAAGAACGGTGCCGAAAAAGTTGGATTGAACCCGAGTTTATCAAATGGTGCCAGTGGTGGCTACACTCATTACGTTAACAACGCTATTGCTTCAAACAATTTACCATTCGCACATTAAAATGCTTGATGCACATTTATAGCATTAAACCTTTCTAAGATAGATATCAATTTGTAATGATAGTAGGAATACTACCGATCACGGACAAATCTTGGATATTTATTATTATTTAAGTCAGTGCCGTGCGAAGGCTATTAGAAGCTTAGGGCAAAAATAATTTATTTTATATCAAATATGCGTATTAATTTTTTTTTTGATGAAAAATATTAATTTTTTTTAATACGAACCAAAAAATAAATTGTTTTTTTATCTTATATTTTAAAATTATTTTTTTAAAAAAATAATCTTATGAAAATTAATGGCAAAAGTTATATTTTGGTTACAACTGAAAATTGTATATACAAACTCAAATTATATGTATGAAAATGTTTTCGACATTCAAAATAAAAAAAATATACAATGAAATTAATATTCACAACAACTAAGCAGAAATGGTCATATTATTAAAAAGTATTAAGAGATAATTATAATTTTTTATCATATTATCATATATTGATTATATGATTTATGAATATGGAAGCTCCAAAATATACTAATGTGAGAGGGGGCCTAGGGCCAATGCCCCAAAATTGATAAGGTGAGCACGACTCTGATTTAAGTAATCTTTAGACGATATTTCGAAGTCCCTAATTCAAGATTATGAGTAGTTTCAACATCTTAATTTGCGTTTTGCGTTGGCGTTGATAAGGCAGTAGCGACACATCACTAGTTAATGATCGATACGAATCCTATCATTAATTAAATACAGTATAAAATTCTGAAGATAGTTTTTAAAAACAAATTAAGATTCACTTGTGTAATATTTTCTCGTGTACAACTGATTCTGTCACATGCAATATGACATCAGAATCAGTGGTTTATTTACTTCTTAAGTCAGAACAGAAACGTATGTTCTGAAAATTTCAAAAGAAAATAAATACCGGGAAGATGTAAAAAAAAAAAAAAATACCGGGAAAAGAAAATAACAGCTCTTATTTTGGGAGGTTATAAACAGCTTTTATATCAAAACAATACTAAAAGCTCGATACGCAGCCTCGCGAGCGTGTCCACGTAAGAAAAAAAATCAGCCAATGAGATTAAATTATTTGGCCATGTAATCAGAATTATTTGGGCTCTGAATTTGTCACATAATATTTGCAATAAAAAATAACCCATTGAGGCCCAATATCAAACCCTAGATCATTACACGAGTCCTTCTTACTTTTCATCTTCCTTCTTCCTCTAGATTTTCATCGATTGAACGACGTTTTGGCTCACCATCTCCACTGCAACCAAACTGTAGAGTAATCAATTGTCCGTTTTGGTTTGATTGATGGCTTCCTCTCCATTTATTTATAAATCTCTTCTTTCATGTTTTTTTTCAATCAAAACTCTCTCAATTTGTTCTCGCGATGAAGTCGAACGGGAAAGCCATAGTCTCCGACGATCCTATTGTGAAGAAACCAAACGGCAAGGATGTTGTCTCCTCCACCGTTCTGGATCAACCAACCGGTAAAAAGGCCGTCTCCTCCGCCAAGGTCCATAAGGTTATGCCCGCTGTCTCCTCCGCTGTACCGATCCAACCAAGCGGATCAACCGCCGTCTCCTCCGTCAAGGTTGATAAGGTGATGTTTTTCTTCTACTGTTCTTCGTCTAATTCGTTCTTGATATCAAACCCATCTCTCTCTCTCTCTCTCTCTCTCTCTCTCTCTCTCTCTCTCTCTCTCTATCACTGCGAGTTTTCTCTGGTCAGTGGTGATGTCCGTGCGGAAGGGAGAGCATACGATTTCTTTTTTTGGCTTTCTTTTCACATTCGCCTTTTAGCAGACGTCTTCCCTTTAAACCTATGCGAATTGTCTCACATTACAGCGTCTAATCAAAACCTCTCTGTGCTCCCTTTGTTTCAGGTTCGCTCCTCCGCCAAGGTTGATAAGGTGTTGTTTTTTAGAGACGTCTCATTTGGCATACAAGAAGGGGAGTTAAGGTTTCGGCTCATCCATTTCTGGGAGGCTCGAAATGTGCTTACAAAAACACTTATTGGTCTAGAGATGCTCCTCATTGATGAACAGGTTCGATCTGAAATTTTTTAAAAAGTTTATATATTCTTACGGTCTTGATATTTACTCAATTGATCGTTGTTTTTACATGTTTGACAGAGAACTGTTATCCAAGGTTTCATCCCATCAGCAAGGATTGATACCTACTTGCCACACATGAAAGCAGGATCTGTCTACAGACTGAATAAGTGTTTCGGATCAAACAGCAAAGTCATGTACCGGGTTGCTGAGCCTAGGGTAGTCATCAGTTTCACTTCGAACTCTGTTCTCTCTGATCTTGAGGACAGTCGGGTTAATTTCCCTGATGATCGGTTCCGTTTCCATAGTTACGAAGAGTTTGAGGCAGCATGTGACCTCAAAGGTGATCTTTACGGTAAGACTCATCGACTTCACATTGATTTTGATAACTGTTTGATTTGATCTTAAATATTTAAGTTGTATTTAGCATATCCTCAGATTTAAATAGATAAAGTACTATTTGGTAACATCTGTGGCTCTGTATATATAAGTAAATTTGTATATTTTAGTTGTAGAGTATCATGTTTTATTTTTATTTAGTAGATAGAGAATTATTTGGTAGCATCCGAGATTTTGGGTTATAAGTATTGATTGTCAGTTTTAGATGTGGAGTACCAAGTTCTTTTTTTTTATTCTGTTGCAGTATATGATGAGATTTTGGTTATACTGATGAGATTTTGGTTATAAATATGTTTGTCTAAGTAAAGCTAATCAGCATTAGTTTCTATTATTTGTTATTGCAGATTATGTTGGGCACTTGAAACTGGTGAATGGGCAGACACTGAATGACAGTGTGGTGCTTGACGAAGAGGAAATAGCTTCGACCCGGCGGGTTTTGCTCCATGTTCAAACTCATGAGTAAGTCATTCACAGTGTCTTAGATCTATTAGTATACTATTTCTCTAATCACTTGGGTTTATTTTAATTGTAGTGGACCAGTGATGAAGCTCTACCTATGGGACCAGGCTGCAGCAGACTTTTGTGCCAAATTCAAGTCACATGGAAGCACTCCAAGGGTTATTTTAGTAACCACTGTCAACCCAAAACGTTTTGGAGGTTAGCATACTGAATGTCTTTTAATGGTTTATAGTTATTTTATGACTAACAAAGGTTATGCAACAGGTGCTCTTGCTCTTGCTTCAATGTCATCCTCTCGGGTGTTTTTGGACTTTGATGTTCAACCAACCCGTGATTATGTCACTTGGTAGGTATTCCTCTGGTTGAAATTGAATGTGTAATTTCAGTCTAACTACATTTTGGTTTCACATTTTCTTCAGGTTGGACTCAAATTTAGATGTGGCTAATAGGGTTGATGCAAATGTGGTCACAAAGACTGAAACAATGACGATAGGGGAGCTATTCTCCTATATCAAGCAGGAAGCAGCAAAGGTAATATATTTCCCACGTTTTACAAATGCATTATGAGAAGGTTATTTGGTTGGTGTGGGATGTATGTTTGAGACTTCTTTTCCCAGTTCTATTTTTTGTTGACATGTCCGTATATGATTTCATTTGTCTAGAAGACTCATCCATTCTGCGTAAAGTCTCATCCATTTATATTGATCTCAACATGTTCTTTGCAGTAGTCATCATCTTTATTTCGAATTTCTGTCTAAACACTCAAGTAACCAAAAAGACTCAGTTTAAAAATGTACCTGCTGATGAATTGTGATGGAAGTATTTTCATTGTGGCAGGTTACTTGGTTTGAGTGCACAGCAACTGTTGATGCTGTTTTCCACGGTTCTCCTTGGTATTATATTGGCTGCGGTGTGTGCCATACTAAGGCAATCAAAGGGCCTACATCACTCATGTGCAAGAAATGTGGAAAACATGAAGTAGATGGTGTTCCACAGTAAGTATCATAGTTTATATTTCAGTCATACTTTTGTGCATTCTTTTAATATTCTTCCATGGCAGGTACCTCACAAAGCTGTCTGTTTATGACAACAATGACCATGCGGTTTTTGTTATCCTTGGTGAAGCTGGGCGTGAGCTGACTGGGAAACAAGCATCTGAGTTGGTTGAGAGCTACTTTGAGGTGATTACTAACCTCTATGTCAATACAGCTTAGTATATTTATTCTAACAACTATTCCAATTTATGATAGGCCAATGAGAGCATGGGCGATGATCACTTAATCCCGGTGCCACAGACCTTGGTTGATACCATCGGACGGACATACAGGTTCATTGTCAAGGTATCAGATCGCAATATTAAAGGCGAGATACACACTCTGACTGTCACAAAAGTACTCCCTCTTGATGTTCCTGAACCTGTAAAAGCTTTGGTAGAAACTGTCTCTGAGGAACCTGTGGATGGGAGGGTGAAGAGAGGTTCTGAAATGGTTGAATCAGGTGAAGCCAAACGTGCTAAGTCTGGCAATTAGATCTCCAGTTATACTCTCACATGTTGGGAGAATATGTTGCGGATTAAGTACTGGTTTTCATTTTATTTAAAGACTATTTTGTGTTTTATTTTCATACTTTGGCTTTCAACATTTGAGCTATCTTGGCTCTGGACTATTTTGATTTTATTTACCTTTTGCTTATTTTTGAACTTATGTTTATCACTGATCATTACTAAATGATATTGACTTTCGTCCATGTTTTATTTATTTACATGCAAATTAACATAGACTTAATATAAACAATGCTTATAAAGGCTTATGTAAACATGTAGAGGGCCTTATAAAGTATAAATATTATTCGTTGTTTCTGTATTGTTTATTTGCACAAACCTTTACGATTATATTTTTTTAAAAAGACAGCTTATAAAGTCTTTTAAATAGAGTTCCACCAAATAACATAAAATGAATAGTTTCTTTTGTGCTTTCTGCCTCTGAAAATTTGTAGTAGGAATGTGATGAAGTGAGTGAGAAAGAAGGAGCGTTAAGTCAATATATGGAGGGAACGAAGCCAATGAATTAGAGCGAAGGGATCATTGGCTTTGGTATGATAAATAAAGGTTGTGTTTACAATTGTTGAGAAAATAAAACCATAGTTTTTGTAGTATATAGGCGTCGTGTTTGTATTAGTATTCACAAAGATTAATCCAACTTAAGAAAAACATACAATATAATTTATTAACTAAAATATGTATTGTTCGCATTTGTATGTTGTTCTAATTAAAAAAATGTGTGTATCTATATTTATGTTCATATATTTATGTGTGTACCTTACCCGACTGATTTTGGTTGTGTGTAGAGCCAAAATATTGTTAAACTTTATAATTTGCTAAGTATTCTAATAACATTAAATATATTGTTCAAAAATCAAAGAAAAGCTTTAAATAATTTTTAAATAATATATAATTAGTTATGGATACAAAAAAGTTTTCCATGTACAATTAGTTATTTTTCCTTGACTCACCATGAAAAGTTAGTTAAACTGACCAACAAAAATATATATATATATATATATATATATTTTCACCCTTTTTTATCATAAACCATTAAACATCAAACATTTTCCGCGCGTAGCGCGGACATCGGATCTAGTATCTATTGAAAAACGAAATGAAGCAGGAATCTATAGATTGTGTAAACGATGGCTTATATAAACTCTTTTGTTTCTTTTTGTCAAACTATAAAACTAGGACTAGAGAATAACATCGAATCCGGAAAACCGAACCTAACCCGATCCGAAAAAGTAATATCGAATTCGAACAAAAATTGATTAGATATCTTAACGAGTTCAAAATTTCGGTATTTAAAGAACCGAAACGAACCTGACTGAATCGAAGTATTTCGGGTATCCGATTATATCCGAAATAGATTTATATACATGTATATATTAATTATTTTTACATTTAACGTATATTAAAAAACATTCAAATTATATAAGATATTTTTAAGTTTTCCTAAATACTTGAAAATATATACAAATAGTCAAAAATACATGTTTAAAATAGCTAAAGTATACTCAAAACATCAAAAATACTTAAAATATCTATTGATTCTCAATCCAAATATTTAAAACAAACCAATTTATATATTAATTTTAGGTACTTTAACATATGTCATTCAAATTTATATGTAATATATAATTTTATTTATAGATTTTGACAAATTTAAATTATATAATGAATTTTAAATTTTTAAAAAATAAGTTAAATGCAGTTATCCAAACCTGAACTGAACCCGAACCAAAATTTAGAAATACCCGAATGGGGCTGAAATCTTTGAATCCGAAAACCCGAAACCCGAATAGATCCGAACCGAATCCGAATGGATATCCGAACGCCCAACCAGGGGCGGACGTACTCACGACGGTATGGGGTCACGTGCCCCCTACTGATTTTTGTTTTTTCTTAAGTAGCACAAGTTGATTTGATTAAATATTGTTAGTTTACTGAAGGAAATTGAAAATGTGCCCCCATCAAAACATTTGTTTTGCTGTTTTTTAATGTTGTGCCCCCGGTTAAAAACGTTTCTAGATCCGCCCCTGCGCCCAACCCTATATAAAACTTTAGGTTTCTGATTCTCATTAAGGTCCATAACATTTTTAATAATATGTATGCCAGTTCTATACTAAGTTACTGGACTCAAGTCTAACTATATTACACCACATTTCTATTAAGTATCCTGAACTGTTAACATTAAATAAATAAAACAAAGCACGTAGTATATTGATAACTAGTTAGAAGAATTTGTATACGAACGTGGGCCAGAATCGTATATCTTTCTGAGCCGCATCAAGAAACAAATTCAGATTTATTTTCTTTGCCATCAAATATTACAGGCTGTAAAGGCTGCATATATATATCATATTTTAGGAAAAATATATATATCATTTAATATCTCCAATTAAAAATATTACCTAATAATACTTTTTTGCTATATAAGTTTGTATTCTTCTTTTTCAGCCAACATAGTTTCAGTTGTTTTCATGTTCTTTCAAAGTATGCTTCTACCAAAGAGTTTCTTGATATAAGGTGTTGAAAATTTTGTGAGAAATCTCTGATAAAAAGGTGTTTGGATACTTGTATACGTTTAGAATGTATACATCATCAAATCCACATGTGGAAAAAGACAACCAATCTCAAATAAACAAGTAAAATTGACTTTGATATTGACAAGAGGAGTTTACATAATTAATTTTCCCGTCTTAAAAAGAAAAAATTCCTTCAATTATCATGTATTTTACATATGTTTTGTAGACTAGTCTAGACTTCGGTTCAAGATTTTTCAGTTTCTTAATATATTTAATTTTTGAAATTCACTTCACAAACACACATACAATGTGATCCAAAGATGACGAGATAATAAATTTAGTTGGCATGGGCAAACGCAAATCACATATCGAAAAAATCAACAGAACCCCAACGCTAGCCTTTATATTATCAAAATCATATTATAAACATGAGCTAGTCTAATGGTATGAGTAAATCCTGAAGCTAAACATCTCTTTTCTAACAACCATGCCCTGACCTTGAAATCATTTCTCAGTATTGAATCACCATAGTAGCTTCTTTAACCATCTCAAATGGATTAAAAAAGCATAGAGACCGCGAGAACAACACAAAAAGATGATGATCCCTCAACAAGTTTCTCTTATTCTCTTAAGTTTTAAGTACACCTGAAGCTATATGGCAAACCAAAAGATGATGGTGAATTGGTGCTGTCGAAGACTAAGCTTTAATTATTTTCATGTTCAAAACGATATTTTTGTTTTTTGGGTTGTGAAAATAGAATCGAGCATCGGCCCAAACTTAAGAAGGCAATATAATATGTGTGGTAAGAAGAAAAAAAAGGAATAGAAATTAAATCGAGGCCTCAACCTAGGCCTTAGATTGGCCCAAACACTAGGGATAAAGTCTATCTACTACACACTATAGGATAAACATCGATCAAAACGGAGGGTGAATAACCGTTAGAAACCGTAAGATTTGGTCCCACATTCTCTCAAGTCAGGTCATATTTATTCATTATCGGACACGGAAATCACTCGACGAAAAGCCAAATAAGAGACAGTCGGTCTTTTGTTTTTCTGTCGACTCATCCCTTTAATTATGCGGTCGATAAATATATAATCAGTTTTAAAATAAAATAAAAAAGGACGCCGAGGAAAGAGAAAAAAAAAATCACGCGTGAAATGCACAGAGGAAGCGCGTTTACTCTACTCTACTCTCTCCTTCTTTAGACATCGTCTCTGTTTCTTTAATGGTCGGTGAAGAACCGTGATTTGCTCCAAATCTAGACAAAAAAACATAACACAAAAGTCTCTCTCAATTTATCAATCTCCATCCTCCCGTTATTACCGCCACGTGTTTCTCTCCATCTGTCTCTTCTCTCTCAAAAAACTTAATCTGAGTGAAAAACTCGAGTTACTCCAATCAATCGAAACAGAGAGAGAGACCCTTTTTCGATTCCCACCATCGCTATGGTGGGTCAGTTCTAATTTGTCTCTCCTTCTCGGCGCTCAAGTTGCGAATCTGAACAATGTTATTAACGCCGAGGATGATGATTAGCTCGTGGCTCGGCAAAGATGCGAAGAAGATTCTCAAACGCAAAGACAGTGACGCTGGTGAAAAAGGTACTTCCTTTTTACTTCACTCAATTAGGGTTTTTCAAGAACAATCTTTGAGCTGATTTGGTTTTCTCGGTTTCAGGGAAAGCTTTAGAGGACTTGCGAGCTTCGTTGTTCAACAGATTCCGTTCGCCGGAGACTCCAAAGAGACAGCAGCAACAGCAGACACACCGTGTCTGTGGCCCAACCGTTGCTCTCACTTTCAACTTCTTTGTTGCTATTAGCATTATCTTCATGAACAAATGGGTAACTCTCACTTTCTTAAACTCTCTGCTATTCATCAAAACTAATCAAGAAGTTGTTTTTTTTTTTTTTAATTGGGCAGGTGCTTAAAAACATAGGCTTTGAGTTCCCAGTGTTCCTCACTTTCATCCACTACGTTGTAGCTTTTATACTAATGGCTCTTCTCAAATCATTCTCCCTTCTCCCCGCTCCACCTCCTTCCTCCAAGTCATCCTCTCTTTCGCTCTACACTCTTGGTATTGTTATGTCGCTCTCTACTGGTCTCGCTAATGTCAGCCTCAAGTACAACAGGTTTTATGACTCATTATATTTATATTGCGCGGTAAAAGCATCATTGCGTTTCTCTCACCAGGTTGGTGTTTTGTTTCACAGTGTTGGATTCTACCAGATGGCGAAAATCGCTGTCACGCCTTCTATAGTCTTTGCAGAGTTCTTGTGGTATAGAAAGAGAGTTTCTTTCATGAAGGTAGCTCTGAGATTCTCTCTCTTAATTTTAATTAATCATCACTTGTGAAAAATTTAATTAATTGAATTTGCATGATTCATTAGGAGCAAAGAGAAAGACTTTGGTATAGTAACTAACTTTGTGGCTGATGTTATTTTTGTTCAGGTAGTTGCACTTACAGTTGTATCAGTGGGAGTTGCGGTTGCGACTGTAACGGATTTACAGTTTAGTCTGTTTGGTGCTTGTGTGGCTTTAGCATGGATCATACCCAGCGCTACCAACAAAATCTTATGGTCTAATATGCAACAGCGAGAGAATTGGACTGCATTAGCGTATGTTAAATCAAAATCATATTCTTATTATGTTTAAAAATTTCATTTATTCTCCTCTGTATCAACAAACATCTCTCTTTGTGAATTAAACAGGTTGATGTGGAAGACAACGCCGATCACTCTCTTGTTTCTAGTCTCAATGATTCCGTTCTTGGATCCACCAGGCGCGCTGTCCTTCGACTGGAGCCTTGCCAACACAACCGCCATTTTCATTTCAGCGTTTCTTGGTTTCTTTCTTCAGTGGTCTGGAGCTTTAGCTCTCGGGTGAGTTAACCGTTTTCATGTATGTTAAATTAGTGTGGTCGGAACGCAATACTTATATGTTGTCCATTGTCTGTAGAGCAACTTCTGCGATCACGCACGTTGTCTTGGGACAGTTCAAGACATGTGTTCTCCTCCTTGGGAACTTCTACATCTTCGGGTCGAATAGTGGTGTGGTTAGCGTTTGCGGTGCGGTTGTGGCGATTATTGGGACGTCTTTGTATACTTACCTTAACACGAGAAACCAGTCTCTTAAGGCTTCGTCTTCTTCTTCTTCTCTTTTGGACAAGAAGTCAAGATTCAGTGAGCTTAAGGATGATGAGAAGAGTCTTCTTGAACCTTACGGCTCTGACGCGGTTTAGCCTAGTCTTTTAACATTTCTTTTCTAGTATAGTTTTAATTGATTTTTTTTTCCACGTTCACTGCTTATTAGATTCGTATTTTCAACTTTTTGGTCTCTTTTTTTCTGTGTTGATTCTAACTTCTAATTTTATCCCTGAAAGTAAACCATTTTGGTAGCAAGTGTTTTCAATTAAACGGTTATGTTCTGTTTTTCTTTTGTTTTTGGAGATGTATATGTGTTGTATTTTAAAAAATTTAATAATTTTTCAGATGAAGAATTTAGTTTCTCACTATTTCAAGTTATATATTGTGGAATTTTTTTCTAACAGAATGAGAATCCAGAAAAACTTAATAATCAAATTGGTATTTCTGTATGTATATAAACGGTATTTGACAGGTGAATACAACAGTTATATACTAACTTATTCTGTTTATATTATTAAAATATAATCACATATCTCATAGTTTAAATTCAACAAAAGTGTAAACTATTTTTAATGTTTCTTGCCTGCCTGCATAAATTGGTATGAATACATTAGCAAATGAAACATTCAGTATGCATATATAGAAAACTGAAAATACGTATTTTAGTCAAACAAAATAAAAACTTACAGATGTTACCTTGAAGATAGAAGGGGATTAGTGGTGAGTAATGAAAGATGTGAGACTATAAACAAACAAAGAATAGGGAAGTGTCAAACTAGGTTGGCAGAAAAAAAAAAAACTAATGTCATCTGAATGATGTAGGCTTTGAGGGCTGAGTAACTTACAAAATGAAATGCTCCAGTTTTGAGGCTCATTTGTTTTTTCGTCCTTAATGCGTGATGTAACAAACTAATGTCATCTGAATGATCTAGGCTTTGGTGAATGAGAGTATCGAGAAACAAACAACGGATGAAAAGCTGAGCGGTTACACAAGTATCCAAAGCAATACACAAGGATTGCTCTTACTCTCCTAGTCTTGGAGATAAGATTACTCTTAAGCAGAAATAATAAAAATTAAACTGAACCCACTCACCATCCTCTCTCCCTTAAGTTGGGTATTCTACTGATAATCTTGAAGTTAGTTTCAGGCTCAGTACTTTGGTGTCACTGAGTTCTCAAGACAAAAAAAAATATTCATGTAAATCTTTCAGGTCCAGACAACAGTATTTGCGATTTTGAGTCTTTTTTTTAATCTGCTCTACGAGCAGCATTATAATCATGAGGAATAATATTAAGATGTATGGACGAATTGGATTCTGTGTTATTTTTTTTTAATTTTTTTTTTGCTTTAGTGAGATAGTGTGCACAAGCAGGAATGGGAAATCTCACAATTTATCAAATTAAAAAAAAAATCTAACTCTAAACTATAGTACGTTAGTTACTACCATACAAACTTCTTTTTTTGTCACTGACCATACAAACTTACGCAGTGAATAAAACACGTCGAAATGAAATACTAGTTTTCTTATCCTTACCTAAATTGTATGATAACGAGTGAACTATAATTTCGCATGTGAATAAACTTCTTATGTTTTAAAACAAGATTTGGTGACTATAACATGCTCATGTCTGATCATATCAAATTTGAAACAGTATGAACATTAAGGAAGGCCCTTTCTCAAAAAAAAAAGAACTAAACTAAACTGAGACATTATAGTATTTCTAAAGAGACAATTACCTGTCATTGACCAGATGTTGTCTCCTACTCTATGCACAAAAGCTTCTGTAAACTTCAAAACGTTATAATATTGTGCTCCTAGTATAAATATGTTATTCTGTTATCCATCAATAATTTACGCTTAAAATTTAAAAATATCTCTTGTCAGATAAGTCAGAATTCAGGACAGCTATATATCAAAAGAAAATGGTTATTGAATTTCATGTGGTCATGTTGTTCGTTCAGTTTTCGTCCCGACCAGAGAGCGAGTTCCAACGTTTATCGCTTCGTTCTGATATCCCACGTGATCGTTTTCACGTTATACATACAGTCAACGCCTCCAGACGACGCAAAGCAACAGTCTTCTTCTTTCTAACGTATTTATTACTATATTATACTTTTTTTTTTATCAAAATACTATATTATACATTATCAAGCAGAATTAGCAAACAAATATAGAGCGGAATAGCTTAGAAAATAAAAATACATATCGTGGATTCGTGGTTAAATGTTAACTGGATGAAACGTGCTAGCTTGAGAATTACATAGTACAAAAATTTAACCATTCTTAATAATGCTCTCACATCATTGAGCAAGTCTACACAATCTGTCTGGAATCGTGAAATAGGTAATATTGGCATGTGTTTCAGTACATAATTTATTACCCATAATGCTTTCATCGATCCAGACAAAAAGAGTGACAAGCGCAGTTGTATATTCTGAAAGTCCATATTATATAAGAACCTGACTCTCTTTCACTTCTGAACACATTCATCTTTATCCACTCGAGTTCTATCTTTCATTCAATGAACCGTCGGTGTAACATTATGTTAGAGGTGAAAATACGTTTATGTTGGTGCATAAGTTTTATTTATGATCACCTCATACGTACATACAATGTATCTAATAATTGTCAGTCTGTCACCTCATATATTATTCATATGTTCTTTTGGATATTTATATAGAAGAAAAATTAAATCATATATATTAAGTTTCCTTGTTGAAGACTCTCTCTCTCTTATCTCTCTTGAATCTTTCAGAGAGAGGGAGTCAAGTTTCGTTCGATGCCGGATCCTTTCCGGTGATCTCGTTGCCCGTGTATCGGGCTTGACTCCGGCAAGCGGTGGCTCTCACAGCACCGACTTGGCTGGTCTTTGCCTCCCGTGTGTCGGGCTTTATCTCCGGTGAACGGCGGCTCCTTCAGCGCTGTCTCTGCTGGCTTCTTACGGATCATTGGGATTCTGATGATTCTTCTTAGTTTTTTACCAGTTTTGTCTAGTTTCGTTTGTTTGTTGTTTGTAATTTTTGATTTTGTTTTGTTCTTTCTCGATCATCGTTCGGATTTAATTGAGTTTTGTTCTTTATATCGAAAAGCTTCTTCCTTTCCATCTCAAATGGTTTAGTCATCTTCAAGCTTATTTGGATTTATAAAGATGACTGTGGTTGCATGTTCTGGAATTGAAGCTTTGTCGGTGTTAAGATCGTCTTGGATTCATTTGAATCTGATTTTCTCTCCAATCTTATAAAGCGATGGTCTTTTTCACTTTGGGCGCCTTCATTTTAGATCGAGTTGTCGTGGTGGCTCCAATCCGTGCTTCCTGTCTCCGGTGTGTTTCGGTGGAAGCACGATCAAGCTTTCCGGCGACGACTTTCCACGCGATGAAGTTGGATGATGTCTTGGCAAACACGTGTTCTCTTTAGGGTCTGAGTTCAACACGTGGTAGAGCCTTCTCGACTTGTTCACCGACTCACTTTGGGCTTTTTTTTGCCTCAGCCTGTTTGTTTTGGGCATTATTGTTTTTTTAGTTTGCTATATGTTGGACTTGTGTTTTTACTTTCAGTTTGAATAATAATAATAATAGACGGAAAAAAAAAAAAAGTTTCCTTGTTCTTTACTCATCAATATATTAAAATTCGACTAAACCTTCAATTGAATATTCCGATTCGCTCGCATACAAACGAAAATAAGATAAAAGAACTGCAAAAAAGGCTGAATTTGGAAGGATTGATGCATTTTAGATGGTCTAGAGATGTACAAAAGCACATGACCTAATCTAAACACACTCTGCACGATCTGGTATATATGATTGAATTATTATTACGATTTAATAACATAATTCACGATCACCGATAAACAGAAGAAACAAAAACAAATTTTAAAAACTATTGTACGCACATCCCAAAAATTTAATAAATGTTACAAAGAGTCACGTACATGCATGTGCGTATAAATTACACCGAACTAACCAAAATCTCTACTACCAAATGCTATAAATTAATTTAATGCGACATTGCATGGTCCATCCACCTAAGCCTGACCTGGATGAATTAGTCTTGGTTTTTCTTAGTAAATCTTTATGTTTTAAAAATTCACCTTTGGTCGTATCGATTGCCTTTGATTTGCCATTACATTTTGATTATAACTTAAATGCCCAAAAGAACGTAGTAGAGTACTGTTACAGGCAAAGCAACCAGCATTCCGAATATAACCCTGCAAAACATTATACATTTAAGTTAGAATTAAAAATAATGATGAGTTTGCTTCGATAAAGATATATACATTAAAATAGTTTGAGAATTTTGAAAAATGAAACATTTCAGACCAAGGAAAACCGTAAACAGTTAGATTTATGGAATATAATTTTTTTATAGGAATGTATTATTAATCAACAAATGTATATACGTAGATGTCGATCAGCTTAGTATGACAAATCAAATAAATATAAACTTACGCAGTGCTTGTTTTCAAAAAAAAAAAAAAACTTACGCAGTGCTGAGAATATCAGGATGGACGTTATATTCCTTGGCGAAAACAAAAGGAACGATTCCTTGAGGAAGAGCAGCCTTCAAAATATAAATTATCTTCTTAATAATTGTGTATATATGAGATAATTACAGAAAAAGGGTCATAAATTTTAAGATTAATATTGAACCTGAACGATGGCGACATGGAGGAGACTGCCTCGAAGACCAATTGCAATTGAGGTGGCTGCGATTACAGCTGGTCCGGTCAAGAACCTCACGGCCATCGCGAAGACTGCCACTGATTTTCCGCATGCAATTATCTTCGGTTGCAATGCCATAAAGAGACCTATATGTTATTAACAATCAATAAATTAGTAAACCTGAGCAACACAAAAGTAAATGACTTATCACTTATGTAATGTTAGCAACCATGATCATTAAGTAGAACTGAGCAACACAAAAATAAATGACATAATATACGATGAGGAGAGAACAATACCAAGACTAAACATAGCCATGCCAAGACCTGCATCAGATAATATCGAAATCGATCCACTCATTATTGTTGGCATCTTTATATTCCACCTGTCCCATGAAATCATTATATATATAATCAACTTCAAGCAAACCGCCATTATAAATCTATGCAAAATGGCTAAGAAAATGTAGATATATTAAGGGTTGGAATTGTATATACGGTAAGTACTTACTTGAAGGAGATAAGGGACCAGGCAAGGCCAAAGAGACTAGAGTAAGTGTTCGGGTTTCGAATAAGTTTTCTCCAAACCATTATCAATATTAGTCTCGTCATCACGCTGGCCGGCGGCATCTGCTGTTTCCTCGGACCACCGGGACCACCGTCTTCCACGTCACTGCCCTTCTTTCCGTTGTAAGGTGACGAATGTACCCCTGACTTCCCTTCGTTATTGCCCTCTTGGTCCATCTCCACATGCGCTTTTCTTCCGGGTGTCATGTTCTCTATCAGATTGTGCATCGCTGTCATCATCATCAAGGTTTCAAGAATTAATATTATTATTCTCAAGAATTAATATTATTATTTGATTATGTCCTTTATTCGACGAAAACGGAAAAACTGTTACATTATAGTATATTTTATATAATTCATTTTTAGTATTGAATGCATTGATGCCCTATTCAATAAAGTAATCCGATCATAATATCAATTCATACTGTTGACTTGAAAATGGATAAAATGGGTTTGGAAACAGAAAAGGACGATGAGTTTCATTCATCTATGTCCGAATAAATCAAATATACTCAAATTCAATTCCAAAAACGACTAAAAGCGTATAAATTCTTATCAGAAACTTAATTAATAAATATATTAATTAATGATAATGAGTGTGAAGATCAACTAACCTTTGGAAGCGAGGTTTTCGTGAGGTGGAAGATAAGCCTTAGGGTCCGTTGATGAATCGGTGGAGGCGCCTCTGGTAATAGCGTTCCTCGCGTGGGCTTCAGACACCGGAGAAGCACTCGAACTCCACACAAACATGTTCATCTCCTTGTTCTGCTCTCCTCCTCCGCCGCTGCCTCCTCCACCACTTACACTTTCCTTTTTCTTGACTCCACTTGCTCCGCTCGTTGACCCCTTGAACATCGGGTTCGGTGGTGGGTACGACGGAACTGAAGAAAATATGTCCAATGATATTTTAAAATTTACATTTCCATGCTTACAAAAAAACATAAATATTATATTCTCAATAGAGTTTTTAAAAAAATCAATATTAAAATTTTTAATACTAAATATTAAGTTTTTTTTGTCAACCGATAAATATTAAGTTTATGACGAGTTTCTAACAGTTTATAGAATGATATTAAATTTATATAAAACTTAAAAACGTACCAGTGTTATTGTTGTACAATTCACCACTCATACTTTTCGCTCCTCTACCTCCTTTCTTGGCGTTCTTCAAAGCTTCCTCGTCAAAATTTGACGTTCTCGGCGTCACTCCTTTAGACGACTGAAGAGAGTAAACATCTCCTCCGGGGCCTGATCCGGGGCCTCCATAGCTATTGGTGTAGCCGTGACGAGGGCTCGGAGCTTTGCTTGCGTTAAACATAGCGTAAAAGTCTGTCTGGTTAAAGCTCGAAGCTCTCGGCGTTGGCTCTCTAGACGACTGGACAGAGTATATTTCGACGCCAGTGAGATTTGAGGCTCGTGGCGTTATCATGGAGGAGTTAAGTCCTCCGCCGTGGGATTTGTTGAACGATGAGATCATCGATGAGGCAGCGCTTGATCTTCGGACCACCACGTGGAGCTTTCCGTCGTCACCTATCTCCGCATCGGTCTGATTAATAAAACGATGTTTTGAGTCACTAGGAAATAAACCGGACAGAACCAAATTAATAACCGAACCGGAAGTTCAATGCCGTTTACTTTACTCGAAATTTCTACTTTGTCCATTAATCAAGCTAAAAGAAAGTCAAAATATTTCTAATAAGTTGATATATATATAGAAACCCAACAACGACATTTGATTAATTAAGTACTATATTTATCAGGTGTAATTAATAAGTTTCTCGTTTACTTGAGTTAACCGCGTGGTTAATTTGAACATACATACAAAGAGCCATTTGTGTAAATTATCCGTATACCTCGAGGGGTTCACGGCCATTGAGAGATAGAACGTCAGAATCAACTCGGAAAGAAGTGATGGAACCGGCGGTTTCCGGGAACTGCTCGGAGATGAGAAGCTTAGCACCACGGAACTCGAACAAGAAGAGCATTAGTGTATACCATATAATACTTTGAAGCACCACGATTTGCACCATTAAGTTGCCTGAAAAGTCCCCATACATCGCCCGGAGCAATGGGATTCCCATCACCAACGTGTTCGGTAGTGTCGATAGTGAAAAGAGAGTTATCATCCATTCTAGACTACCTCTCCGACTAAACGCCTGAAAAATAATAGCAAAAATACAAATCAACATATGTTAGTATACAAGCCCGGAACTTCTACATACCAAAACAAAAACATATCAAACAATTGTGTGTGAGTGTGTATTAACAAGCTTCATATCTCTTAAGGTTTGATAATTAAGACTATAGTTTCATTGTATTATCAAATGCTGGTGGTGAGTCTATAAACTTAAAATAAGAATATAAAAAGAGGACTAGATGCTCATTCTCAAAGCTAATTAAATGACCAACCAGATGCGGTTAGATTAATTATTACTAGACTACCAACACTTCACACATAAAAATGAAACTAGACTAGGTGCTTGTAAATTTACTATCATGCTATGATATATGCATATAGAGGTTATTATAAGAGACGGGCCTGCCAAAGAAAGAGTGCGGAGAGGATGACGACTTTCTGAAGTGAATCGGCTGCGAGGAATTGGTAATCCATGGCATAAGGATCATTGGAGGAAATAAAATGGAAAGACAGAAGAGGAACCGCAAAAACCGCAACGAAACGGTTTATACCGGAACATTGGTCCGGTGTGAATATTCCCCACCACCGTACCGAACCGTAGGCAAGCATCATAGCTACGTATAGCGGCACCATTGCCGCTAGTACGTCATACATGTCTTTGCCGGTGATCATTTTGATTTATTTCCCTGGGAGACGAGAGAAGAGATCAAAGATGGAGAGGGAAAGAAGGTTGTGGAGTGGTATAAGGTATTTATGGAGGAGGAAGTGAAGTTCATTTTAGAGGATATTAATTAATGTTGTTTGTGTTATTCATCAAGGTTAATAGTATAATAATGCATGTGATTCGTGTTCAAACAATGAATATTATTAAGCAAAATAGAAACCAAGACGTGTTTGCGATATTTTTCTTGGTAACTTAATAAAACTTTTAACATTAATACAAAAATCAAACTTCTTAAACTGTGGAATATGGTCATACTAAATCAAAATACAATTATTTTTGTTTTAGTGAAATGCAAATTTGTAGAGTTGCCTTAGAAAATGTATTCCTCTAGATCATATAATTGCATTAAAAATTATATATGTATGTACGCAATTAATGATCAAATCACGTACTATTACATTACATATTATTTTCTTACCCTAGGTATGTGTATATAGTTTATAAGAAAGGATTTAAGATATTTTGAACCTCAAGTATAGCATTTTTTTCTGCATGAAGCTGCTATATTTAAACATGAAAAAGAAACAGGGAATCTTGTCTTGGGATAAGGAGGATTGGTCTATAATATGATGAAATTAATGTTTTGGAGATTATATTAACACAAATGTTAGATTCTTAAAATAGAGATAGATACGTAATTTCAATATACAAGTATTAGATGGTAAATTTAGATATTTTATATCATATAAAAATAAAACTTGTGTGTAAGCTATTAATACGGCGAAGGTTGATGCATGCACATGGTGTTGATGGCATCTACTGAAACTTTCTGAGCGATCTGCGGTTTCTGTAAAGATCTGATATTTAATCAGGAAGAATACAATTAAAGATCTGGTTTTTGATAAGGACGAAATTAATTTAATTTTAGAGCGTTGTAGTTTTGTAATTGAAATTTGCATGTTCATTACTCTAAGATAATGTTTCTTTCTTCAATATGAAAGCTTAATGATTTTATTAATTATGGTCAAGGACATTGGTGATCGGACCAGATGAATAATTAGCCTCCTTGCTTTCATATTTAAACTGTCGTATTTTCATATTGCGCAGACGTATTCATCACGCCGCTTTGATTGGGCCTAGTGGACTTTTTAAATTTTTCATAAAGCTGAACATCCCGAGTCTATCAAGTACTGTATACAATTTTTTTGTCAACTTTTACAAGTACCGTATTCGGTTAGTTTCCTTTTCTGGTCATCTGAATTGATAAAACCAAAGGACTAGAAGTAATTTTTTTATTCTATTTGTAGCAAATAAAGGACAAGATCTTACCTTGTGAAAAGGACTAGAACTGACGTAAGTGAAATCCATGGAAATATACTAAAAAGAAAAATAAGCTAAAAATAATATTTCCTATGCTTTAGAATTTATGATGTATTATGTTTTGATATTCTTAGATTAATTCAACTTTAATAAAATTATGTTCAATTATTTGTCACATAAATATATGATGTTTTAAAGAATGTATGACGTTTCAAAACATATTCTAGATTAGATTTAACCAATATCATCTATGATTAGCTAAATGATTTTAATTTATTTGAAATAATAATTTTGGAGGAAATTATGTTTTCATATTTCTAGATTAAATTTATATTTAAAAATTGATTAATTCTGTGTCACAAATTTTTATGATTAGTTAAATGATTTTAATTTATTTTAAATTAATAACTTTGGAGGAAAATTTTTTAACAGTATGGGATTTTTCTTTGGAATCTACATTATCTCATATACATATTAGTCGGAAATATTAAATGATGATAGGAAAGTTAGAAAATTAAGCAGAAAATTAATAATATTGTTACTACCTGTTTTGGGTTTTATAAAAGAGATTTACCCACCATCAGAAGATTCAGAACTGACTTAGATGCTGTTGTTGAAACAATTAATTCTCAGTAGACAATACAAAATTGGTTTTCACATGTGATGATGGACAGATATTTGTCTAAATAGTAACAAAACAAATCATCCATCAATGAGGATCAACACAGATGTCACATCCTTCTCACTGACCTTACCTTTAATCTGCGGCTTAGGTTCTTTTGAGCTCGTCAATATTCTTGACACGTAAAATTAAAATAAAATAAGAAATATGAGTTTACATTTTGCAGAGATACGAATCTCTTGTGTGTTGAGTCTTTAGAAAAAAAAACAGACATCGAAGCTTCTCTTGAATGGCGTCTATTTTCAGACCTTCAATTTCACTAGACCTACGACCAAAGGTAACACTCAAGCTTCTTCAATCACCCATAGTTCTCTTAGAATCCTGTTCTTATCTCTCGATTGTGTTCAGTTTAAAAAAAAAATTGTGTTTAGTTTTTGAGAAATTAGGATTGTGACTGATGATGAATCGTTTTGGTAACTGGAAGGTGACCTGCACGAATCTCTCCACAAAAGAACGACTTGACTTTCACAACAAGAGTCTGAGAAAAGAGAAGCTCAACATTAGGTTACGTGGAGTTAAAGCTAATCAAGCACAAGGGACTAGTGTGGTTACAGAAGAGAAAGAGCTTAACAACAAAACCGGTAACTAAAATCTTACAACCTTAATCTTGGATTAAACCGTGCCGTTTTGTAATTTATTGGTTGTGTTTGGTACTTAGATTATGGAGTTGTAGGGGTTCACCATGTGGGTCTGCTGTGTGAAAACCTAGAACGGTCACTGGAGTTTTACCAGAACATTCTAGGCCTTGAGATCAACGAGGCGAGGCCACACGATAAGCTTCCATATAGAGGAGCATGGTTATGGGTAGGTTCAGAGATGATTCATCTAATGGAGCTTCCAAATCCTGATCCATTAACTGGTAGACCCGAGCACGGTGGTCGAGATAGACATGCTTGTATCGCAATCCGAGATGTTTCAGTTCTGAAAGAGATTCTGGATAAAGCTGGTATGTGTATATTTCTTTCTTATATTTCAATTAAGGATGTTTTTTTTTTATTTGTTTGCTCCAAAATGAAGATGGTTTGTTTGTGTGCAGGGATTGCGTATACGATGAGTAAGTCAGGGAGGCCAGCGATATTCACTCGTGATCCAGACACAAACGCTCTTGAGTTTACTCAAGTTTGATATTCGATACTGCTCAAGTCTCACCTCCGAATTGTGTTAGGATCAATACCATTAACCATCCTACCTTTTTATTTATATCCATTAAATGTATCTGAACATTACAATCAAACCAAAAGTAAAAGATAAGAAGAATATGAAAAGTATTCATGTGTGAGTTGAACACTAAGACGAAACCACAATTCCTAACTTGTAAATATAGTTTACTCTTTTTCTTTTTCTTTTACCACAACACAAGAGAACATAAACTGGTTGAAGTTACAGACAGACATGATGATGATGAACCACACGATTCAAACAAGTTTCAGGGTATTTAGTATATATACAAATTAAACTATTATAGATATATATGTTTGTGATCAAAAGGAGCCAAGAGTAGTAGAGAGGTCTAAGCGCGAACGAGATCGCCACTCTTGTATAGCTGATTTGAGTGTATGGTTTGGTGTGAGATCGCAATGTTTGAGCCGATGTTTAGTCACAGGAGACACATTTTGATTATGTTGAATCCAAGCTCTTATCGCTCTTCCTTCGTACGTGAATCCATCAGCTGCTATATATGGATCTTCCATTATCTCCTGCAAATTTTAAACCTGAACCATTTAAGTATTGTGTTTCTTGTGAGATAATCATATGGTCGTTGTCTTCGGTTTTACCTTGAGAATTGGACAGAAATAATGACTTGGTGGTCGCACGTTATCTTGTTCTATCTTGAGTCTCTCATTAGCAGATTCAAGTATCCGTTTGAGAGCAGGCAAGACTTGTGTATCAAGATCCGGTCTGTCTCTGCACTTGAGCTGCGAACACTTGATCGCGATGCGAGCCAGCTCTTCCGCTTCGGCCATGGGCCAGTCTCTGACCGATCCATCCAACATATCTCCGAAACAGCCTCTCTTCACCGCGTCCTCAACGCAGAAAAGAAGACCGTTGGGATGCCTGGCGGTCAAAAGCTGGAGGATTATGATTCCAAATGCGTAAAGATCCGACTTCGGTCTGATGGTCCCGGTTCTCTGGTACTCAGGGTCCATGTAGTAGAGCGTACCGGCGATGATCGAGTTTCTGTAAACCGTGACGCTGTCTGGTGACTCTTCTGACATGAGTTTGGCTAGTCCGACGTCGCCTATTTTGCTAACGAAGTTTCTGTCTAAGAGGATGTTTCCTGGCTTGAGGTCACGGTGGACGATTGGCTCGGGTTTTGAGTTGTGGAGGAAAGCTAAGCCACATGCGGTTTCGTAGATGATTCTGAATCTTATGAACCATGAGAGAGATGGTTTGCCTTTTTTGGGAGAGATGTGAGCATCTAAGCTACCGTTCTCCATGTACTCATAGACAAGGCAGCCATTATCAGGACAAGCACCGAGGAGAAGGACAACGTGAGGATGTCGAAGCTGGCTTAAGACAGAGATCTGTAAAGTATAATTGGACAGGTTATTTCAGAGATCTTAAGAGAGTTAACGGCTGTTTAGTTTGTAACTTACCTCTCTTAAAAACTCTTCTTTCTTCTCGATAGAATCAGGTTTGAGAACTTTGAGAGCCACCGGGGTGTGATCGAGGCTGCATTTGTATACTTTACCGTATCCTCCTTCACCTATTATTTTACGGGAAGAGAAGTTATCTGTGGCTGCAGCTATCTCTTCTTTTGTGTACTTTCTGTATCGCCCGTCTTTCAGGAAGAGCTGGTCGATGACTTTCTGTTTCTCTATGGATTGCTTGAGAGCGCTTAGCTCGGCTAGTTGCCTCTCGCAGAACTCTTTGGCTAGCATTGATTTTGCTTCTTGGACTTCTTTTACGGCTTTTAGATGCTTTTCTTTCTCTTCTGCTGCTGCTTTTCTCAGCATTTCTTCCTTTTCCAGAGCAGTTATGACCCTTCTCGTTTCTTTAATACACTCAGAGGAAAGAGACTTGACCTGAGATCACAATGTGGGTTGGTTTAGTTTATGAATCAATTAAATGACTGAAGACAAGCTTGTACCTGTGTTTGTTTATGAACTAGCTCTTCACAAGCTTGTTTGTACATGGAAAGAGTGGTTTCTACTTCTTTCCTTAGCTGCGCTACTTCAGACTTAACATCAGACTGCAAAAAAAAAAAAACAGGTCTTGAGATTACAATCACAGAATCCACGCAACAGAGTGGGTAAAAAACGTAAACGTGAAGTGCTTTTACCTTTGGTGTTTTTATGTTAGCTCCAGGATTCAACTGCATTTTATTACCGGAGACAAGACTATGTCTAATAACAGAACGGGTGTGTTCGTCATCGACCAAACCGATGTCAGTGGAAGATTGTGCATCAGAATACACTCGAGAGACTGGATTGCTATGCGGCAAAGAGGCAGGCCTTCGACTGTGCTTCCTGCCTGAGGATGACATGGATGAAGCGGACAAGCCTGTCTTATCTGAGCGTGTGCGGCTGAAAGTTTCTGTATAAGCTTCTGCTCCTTGTGGTATACGGAAACTAGATGATGAATCTGGTGAAAGTGTAATAGATTCATTATCTTGAATTCACATTAACGTGAAATTCTAGGGACTGATGCATATACATACCTGGAGATAACTGATTGGTTGATTTGGTTAATATTCTATCTTTGCAGATAACATATGTCTCACATGTCTCTGGAGCTTCTCCTAGTACTCTTAATGGCATTTCTTGTCCTTTTTTCCTGGCAAAACAAATTCAAACGTCTAAGCAATTTGATCATGCTACACATAGTTCAATTAGTAATAGACCTAACTCACACCCGAGAGTTATCTCAAGAACAGAAAATTACCACAAACTTATATATCACTCTCATTCACATTAAACACTCAATGTGAGGCTTTTAATACACCCTCTCACACTCAGCATTAGTTTGTGGGACTAGACATCCATAAGTAAGCCACAATCGAGAAAATTGAATCCTTTGGACTTTGATACCCATTTAGTAATGAATCTAACTCACACCCAAAAGCTAACTCAAGAGTGGCGCTCAAGATTCCACAGATACAACATTCGGCAAATCTCTCAAAATGGAAACAATACCTTGTGAGGAAACTAGAGGAGCAAGAGCCAAGCACTAAACACTCAACCTCACTATCTGATACGTACTTCAAAAGCGCCTTAGCGGGATCATCATGTTCCATCAACAACGTCTCAACCTGAACCAGTAAAAACTTCCATTACTCTCAACAGTTTCACAAAAATTCGAATAGCCAATTGAGAGAGAAACTCACTTTACTCGAACCGCAGAGTCTCTTGAACGGCACGAAGACCTGCTCGTACTCCTTCCTCAGATCTCGCTTATACATGGCCACAACACTCTCCTCCAATTCCTCCACCCGAATCTTCGATCCAGCTTCAAAACAAACACAAAATCAACGGTGAGATCTCGTGAAATCACGAAATGGACGATACTGAGAGATCGACTTACAAGGCGATGGAATAGTGGTGACGTTAGGCATGACGTGAACTAGAACTAACCGATCGACGTTGGGAAGGAGATTCTCGACGGTCCAGCGAAGAGCGCGACGGCTAGCAGCTCCTCCTACTGCGTCGCCGACGGATCCTTTGACCGCGACGGCTACCGTGGAGTAAGCCGGAGCTCCGCCGATCGATTCGAAGAACTTGTTCGACATCACCACCATGAAACTTTCTTCTCGATTTTGACTTTTATGGATTGAAGAAAAGTTTAGTTTGGTTTGGTGATGTATTTATCGACTCGTGAGAGCTAATAAATTAAAGCGCCTACTTTATTAGAAAAGTCTTTTTTCGAAAATTTATTTACGGTTTTTGTTATTATGGGGCTTATATTTAGGTTAAATTTACGATTGTACGTTTTTGTTTTGGTTTTAACAGATTAGACCTAATAAATCTGCAATTTGAGATGAGTATTAATTTCAGACAAAATTAAATATACATTCATAAGTCTTTGTTTTAACAATTATCCCCTATATATTGATATATTATAACATTCGGGGACGACGTAATTGATTAATTTAATTGTCAAAAATGCAAGATGATTAAGGAATCGTTAAAAGAATGTTCCGTAAATTATAGGGGTTGACATTACCAAGCATATACTACATTTGAATAAATGTGCATATAGTGAATTTTAAAATGACACTATGACTAGCAACTCTTTTATAAAGGGTGAGTAGAATTTTCATTGGACTAAGAAATTTTAATTATCTAATATATATTGCTTGTTCTAAGATTCTGTCTGTGATGCATCGAACATATACTTGTTCTTAGGACTTGTTAATTAAATGATTTAAGACGGCACATAAACCACTTGCAATATTCACTATCCGATATTCTCAGTCTCCGATAAGAAAATTTATAAGGAATAAAAAAAAAAGAGAAAGTGTAAAGATTAACGAGCATTTGCACAAAATAACAACGAAATTCATCGTATATTTAAATATAAATGTCAACCGTAGAATTTCTCTACCAAATAAGCTGGATCAAAACGATGTTCAACATTGTGGGATACGTATGTGAAAAAAAAATAGTTTTGTGTGTTCATATTATGAAATAAGACTTTGTACAACCAGTAAAATCATGCATTAAATTTTATATACAGATCTTAACTAGTAGCATTTCTAATTTGTTTTTTTTTCTTTTTGACAAATTAGCATATCTAATTTGTACAAGGTGGTTCTGCCTTGGTTTCGCTTGCCATCGCTCAAAAGTCTGCACCTTTTATCGGTCAAGTTCTCGGGTGAAGAATCCATTGCAAGTTTCTTACAGATTTGCCCTGTTCTTGAATATTTGGTTATAGACAGTGTGATGTTCGAGGATGTTCCGGTTTGGTTTTGTTTGCCATCACTAAAGAGTCTGCACCTTTTATCGGTTAATTTCTCGGGCGATGAATCTTTTTCCAAGCTATACAAAGGTGCCCGGTTCTTGAAGATTTGGTTATAAACAAAACCAGAGATGACAATGTGATGATACTCAACATCAACGCGCCTTCTTTGAGGAGCTTATCTATTGATAACTCTATAGGGGAACGTACCTACGTTGAGGAGAATCATGCGTTTGTGATAAATGCTCCTTCTTTGGAGAAAATGAACTTTAAAGATACATTCAGTAGCTGTCTAGTGTTTGAGCATATGCCGGAGGTGATAGAGGCGAATATCCAGGTTATTTGTGGCCAGTCTGAGAACTTCATAGGGTCTCTTACCTCAATCCGTCATCTCCCTCTATGTTCTCTATCTTCAGAGGTAAAAAAACTTTGTTACTCAAATAAATGTCAAGAACTCAAGATTCTCCTTGTATGTTTTATTATTTCAATATAGTAAACTATGCATATTTCAATTGCAGACACCATATCCTAGTGGCACTACCTTCCCCTATCTTGAACATTTAGAGCTATGTACATGTTCTGATGAATGGGCCAATCTACTTGCTTGTTTACTCAACGACGCTCCAACAGTCAAATATCTAAAGCTTAAGTCGGTATGTAATATAGTTTTTTTTTACTAGTATGTTTATATGAACATGTTGAGGTAACAGCATTTGTAATGTTTCTCTCTTTTTTTTTTGTCTCAGCAACATGGTGCCCATTACAATGATCCGATGGTCCTCTGGAAGGAACCAACAGCTGTTCCGGAATGTTTATCGACGCATCTAGAGATCATGGAATGGAGACAATATGAAGGCACAGAGCAAGAGAGGCATATGGCTGCGTACATACTAGCAAACGCTACATGTTTAAAGACGGCGACATTCTCAACAAGATGTGGAGACAAACATCACAACGTGCTCAGAAAGTTGAAGAATCTAAACAGAGGTTCAAAGACATGTCAGTTATTGTGTGACTAAACTCTTATGTGATGTGGTGTGTGTGTCTCTCTAGAAGACACATGAGATTCTTAGGTTTTTTCTTCCCTTTTCTCTGACTTTATTTTTGTAGTTTATGGGTTTTATTTTCCGAATCTCAAGACCTTTTATTATACAAGATTTATATCCTCTCTGCATTCCAAGAGGATATTCAGAACAAAGATCTCTCAAGTCCATGATTATTTTGGTCGCTGCTTGAATTATGTAAAATCTTAAAAATATATTAATTATGTACAAAACTTAGATTTATACTACCTAGAATTTTTTTAAGAAAAAGAAAAATACTTATGAGCCTTAAAAACCTGGATCAAGATTTAATTTAACCATTTTAAGCATTATATACCAATACAAATAAATGACTGTATCACTCATTGGTGACTAGTGATTGACATACATTACTTTGAATCTAACTCTTAATGAGAATGCAGCACAAAAAGAAAAATGACCCGTAGATTCTATACACGAATGTAACCAGTTTTCCTAATAACCAACATATAATACCATCCTTAGATCAATAATAATCTTTATATATAAAAGAGACTTTCAATCTCTCCTGGTGATGCCAACAAGGACGACACGTCATCAATTCGTTCAAGGAGAGCGCAACACCTGTCCTCATTAAACAAAACGCAGCGCTCCAACCTAATTCTCGCCTTTGTTCATGCGAGTCTGATTTCGGCGAGAATGACGATCGATAGTTCTCGCTCTGTCTGTAACGTAACTCGACTTTAATGGCATTAATACAGACGCAGTACGAGCCCTTCGATGCGTCGTTTCCGTCGGCGAGTCTCTGCTATAAATTTGCTCTAAGACTGCGATGTTTGGCCTCACCCTAACGCATTCAGAGAAGCTCAACTCTGTCAGCGACAATCTGTACCAATAGATCGGAGAAGTTGTGAATCCATATAAGAAGGTAATCTTTGTAATTGGCCAAACCTTGGCTCCTTTTGTTGAAGACAACTGCATCCCCTGTTTCGGGTTTGGCCGCTGTGAGTTTGTTTCCCTATAAAAATCTTATCTTCGATCTATACTACTCACTATGTTTTCTTCCATCATTATTCAGCAACGAACCATGACGAGAAAGTCTTCAGCTTCCACTGTGACAGGTAAAGTTTAAAGCTTTTTAAAAGAAAGAAAAAACAGATTTTGGATACTTAATGTGAAGGTCACGTTCTGAATGTGAAGGTGACAAGAGGTTTGGCTATGACCTAGGAAGAACTCAGTCAACAAGAGAAATCAACTATGGAAGCCATTGTTGACGAGAGGTAAAAGAACGTGCAATATTTTCTTCTTAAATTCAGCAACTTTGTTTTTCCACAAGCTAATTTTCTGGAGTTCCTTTAACATTGCAGCTCATACGCTTTGTCGATTGTTATAGTCAGTGTTGGAGACGTCCCATGGGCAGACATGAGGAAGTTCGATGACATGATCCCTAAGCGTGAATTCAATAACTTTCTTCTCCGATTTGAAGTCCGCCAAGAATTTTTTTCTCCGATTTGAAGTCAGGTAACACCAGTTCTGGCTCCCAATACTGCAAAATTTTGTTCCTTTTCTAGAGTAACAGTGTTTTGATTCCCTTGGATTGCAGGCTAAACTTGCTCCAGAGGCTCTTGAATTTCCTGTGGGGGCATCTATTTTTTTTTACTTTTCTTTATCCCAGTTGCTCTTTCTCGATACTATTATCAATTAAATTATTATCTTTCTGTTTGTCTGGATCAGATGTGTCATTCTTGAGGAGGGTAACATCGTTGCTTCAGGGCTTAACCGAACTAATGAGACAGGCAATGTAATCTTTTATAAACTTTCACCTATTTCTCTGTATGAGTAACTCTGAAACATAAAACAATGCGATGACATAGAGTGTTTATTGATTGTCATGTTGGTTGCTTCGTCTATGCTACTTAATAAGTCGTTTGTTATAATTTTGTTCAGAGAGGCCACAAGACATGCAGAGATGAAGCAATCGATGAACTTATTGGACAATGCCAAAAAGATAGACTTTCACCTTCACAAGTCGCTGAGAAATTCTCGAAATGCGTTCTTTACGTAACATGTGAACCTTGCATAATGTGTGCATCGACCCTATCCTTCCTCGGTATGATTCCTTAACATGAACTTGAAATGTTTTTTCTGTTTGTTTGTTTGTTCCTGATATGATATTTTCTTTAATCGAAGGTATAAAGGAAGTATATTATGCATGCGGAAATGATAAATTTGGGGGTTGTGGTTCCATATTTTTGCTTCACTTAGAGAGTTCTTAGATATAAGATATCCTTTGTAGACCCTAAATATCACACTACAAACTTATTAGAAAAAAATCGGCCTTATTAATTGAAGTCTGTGATCTCTGTTTTTTATAGTGAAGAATCTCAAAGAGGAAAAGTGCAGAGGAATAATGGCAGACGCAGCTGTATCTCTTTTCAACTCTGTTCTTTGATGAAACATCTTAAACACAGTTTTTTTTTTTTTTTGTAGTTTTAGCCCCAAAGCCACACCGCCCTGTAGTTCAAAGAGAGAGGACTTAGCCTCTTAGACGCGGACATGGTTTGAAAATTGGAGTTTCTGATTAAAATATGAAGAAGTTGAGGTGGAGGTTGTCAAATGATAATTCTATGTTTGTTTTTGCTACATTTGGCACATGAAACGTTATCAATTACATCCAAAACAATTGTATATCCGCCTAAGTTGGAGCTCTCAATCTCAAGCTACTAAGTTGGTTTTCTAACTTAAGGAATTAGTTGTATGTGACTGTAAAGTTTTATTTTTGTACGGGTAGATGATAGACATGACCATCATTAGAAGAATAAAAGATTAACTCAGTTTTTATTTTTTCCTTCGATCAAATCTCTGTTTCTATCTCTTTCCTTTAACCCTGACAAGCAACACTCTTAACATACTTATTTTTTCTACCCATATTGGTTGGTTTTATGGTTAATTTGTCAAGTAAACATACAAGTGTTTAAAAGGCATGTATAGTTGATATTTATAACGAAAAGAAAGATGGCAAGTTAAATAAAGGTGTGTAGAGAAGCTGAACTATGCGCTGCTGCTGAGTGAAATGCAACTTGGACAGGAAACAAAGGTGGGAGAATACATATTGAAGCCAAAGACAATTGAAAGAGAGAAGACTTTCGTTATTTTGGACATCCCGCAATGTTTTTTAAAAAATGCTTCATAATGTAAATTTATATAAAATAACTTTTTTTTCTAACTTCCCGCCCGTAGGGCGGGCCGACCCTAGTTTGTTATATACAAACCCAAGAGTGGATGAGAGAGAATCATACTCTGAGATAGGTTTTAATCATGGTTGCTCCGGTTGGATCAGAGACCAGATGATTAATAAGACCTTTTCTTAAATTGTTTGGTGCAATGATGAACATGTAGAAAGCAAACAGAACCAGATCTCCTGATGTTAACGTTGATCCTAGAAACCCTTGCCACATCCTGATCAAAAGGAAACCAAAAACATCAGTTTTTCTTGATATTTTTCACATTGTTTTGTTATATATGAATCAAGAATCAATGAGGATTGCTTTACCATTTTGGAAGACGGAAGAAAGTGTGGAAGAAGCTCCTAATGCCTCCGATATCGAGTTGAACTATGAGCGCAAGGCCGAAGAGAAAGAATGCTCTTTGTCGTTTCCTTTCTGATGGCCATAATGTATCCCAAGCTGCCCAACAAAAAATGTAAGTTTATAAGAAAAAAAAGGTTTTATAAATTGTATGAAAGGTGTAAAAGCTCTCTACCTTGTCTTGAAATGTTGATGTGTTTGGTGAAGGAAGTAGTGTCGTGTTTTAGTATATCCGCGATGACTGATGCGTAATTTGGAGCTTCAGACAAAGATCTCACAACTGAATAGCCTGTTTTGAAAGAAAGTTATGTCAGAAAATGGTGCAGACTACTAAAAGATGTTAAAGGCTTTGTTCTTACAACCTGTAGCGGGATGTACCATGCTAGCTGCAGCGCCAAAGGCGAGATTCTTTTGTTCAGTGTTTGGTAAGGAACCACCTACTGGGATATAAGACCATTCCTGTAGTTCATGCTCAAAACAAAATTAACAAAACTTCAACAAAGTCAAACCCTACTTTTTGTTGCTTTGTGTGTATATACCTCTTCATAAGTCTTTAGAATTCTGATTCCGAGTGTTTCTAATCTTAACATGAGCTTCCTCTTTAGCAAATCAAATGGCATGACATCTTTTGAGGCTAAGCATGTCTCCTGCATGGGAATCAAGCTGATGAGCAACAGATTTTCCAGTGATAATGATTAAAACAGAAGGAGAGAAAGAAACAAGAGAGGAGAACCTCAAAGAATACTCTAGTCTTTGTCATCGGCATGGCGTACAGAAACGTTGGATACTCAGCTTCTAAGCTCCGAACTTTCTGGTTCGTATAATCTCTGTAGTCCATGAAAACCATCTGCTCTGGATCATATGGACTGTTTTCCACCTAAAAGTTTTCAAACAGAACAGTCCAAGAGATTCATAATAGTTCCCTCCAGTAATGATTATTATTTACAGTGGAATATATTATTTTTCATACTATACCTCAACCTCCACGCCATATGCAGTTTGGACACAGACTCTAGGTCCCCCAAGTTCGTACTGCAAGAGCTTCCCTGAAGCTGCTCCAGACGCAACAGTGGCAAGCCTGCACGGAACAACGGTGTTTCTTTCACAGGAAACGAGCCTAAGGCCATTAGGAGCTTCTGTTATGCTCTCAACTTTTGAGCTAAGATACGAGACACCTGACTCGGCACACCTATATGAAACATTAATAACGGATTATGCATCTAATCAGGAGATGAGCAATAGCTAGTGAAAAGTATTTGCAAAGTGAAAACCATTCATTACCTCCTCAAGAGCTCCTCGTGGAGTAACCGTCGATTAACTCTTCCATAAGCACGACCGATACTAATGGGATTGTTATCGTCTAGATACACAATGGTATCTCTCCAAACATGCTCAATACATTTTTGCAAGCCAAGATCTTTAAAACAAGTGAACAACAAACACAAACTAGTTACTACAAGACAGTGACCACTAGATAATGAATCATTGAGTTTTTCTTTTTTTAAATTACCGTTGAACTCATCTTCCCAAACACCGTAGTTGTTAGTGAAAGGAAGGTCCGGACCAATCAGTCCAACTTTTAATCCAAGCTTAGCTGATTCAGCAGCCAAGGCTAAACCAGCTGGACCACAACCAATAACCACTAGGTCCAAAGCACCACCATCACCAACTGATATAGGAGGTAACTGTTTATAAACATAACACAACCGATAAGACAAAACTTCAAATCCAGACATCAATTCAATTGTTTCCCTTCCTCAAGCAATGTAAGAGAACCGAACCGGTTATGTGATTTTGGAGCTATATAGTAATTTTTTTAATAAAAGTTTTTAACTTTTTTTTTATAATTCAGAGACTATGTTTATGTATATTAGTTCTAATTTTTTTTTGGAGGTTTAGGCAGCCACTGTTTCACTTACTTAACCTAGATTATAAGACATTCCTTTTCTTCCTAAACAAGTCAAAGGCAGAACATGAACTCAACTAACCTTATCAACGAGCTTAGACTGTTCATCCATGTCCTTGTTCTGCTGCATTTGAACGAACATAATCTCCGAACCACCAGCTTTCACGAAATCTTCCTCGTCAGCGTAATCCTCCCTCACCGCAACGCAACTCTCGCTACCGGAGCCTCCTCCTCCGCCGCCGACGCTAGCTCTGACGACTCTACTACACAAACCGCAGCGAAGATTCTTAAAACTGTATCTCTTCACCACCGGAAACCCCCTCCGGGAGGTCCGAGAAGGAAAAGCTGTGACCGCCATTGCAGCGAAATTGCGAGCACCAACACACTCCATTTTACAAGTTCTTCAGCGAGAAGAAGACGAAGAAGATCTCTCTTCACACCATTGTTGCTGTTCTATTGAAGAGTATAAGTAGCAGAGAAGGGAAGGAGAATCTGGCTTTTTCCTTCGTTATGTTTCCTTTTCACAATGACTTGGAAAAGGGCTTTAGAGACGAGAGGACGATAAGGAGGATAGAACCATAGGGACTCTATTCGCCACGTGTACAAATCTCATTCGTTAAGACATGAACATGCTGCGTAAACGTACTTCGCCTACACAGACACGTGTTAGTGATGTGATTGGCTCGTGCTTTGATACGACGGATGCAAAAAAGGACGTTAACAACGTGTATTGTTGGGCTATATGAGGAACGGGCCTTTATCTTCAGTACCAAATGTATTTAATACATGAAAGTATTGTTGGGCTAATCCAATTTCCATTTGATGTTTGGTTATGACTTAAACCGTTATGTTAACTAGGAGCACTATATCTTTGAGTTTTATTATTTTGTTATAAAGTTTTGAAAGGTTTATTAAGGTATAGATGATGAGTTTCAGGTTCAAGTAGAAAGAAAATGTAAGAAACAAATCATGCAAATTAATCTTTTTTGTGTTTTTGTTTTAGACTAACATTCGCTTTTGACTAAAATTAACAAACATATGATAATCATGCAAAACAAAGAAGAATCATACTTACTGTGAGTATCCGCAAATGACAACTTGGCGTGAGGTAGAGAGTCTTTCAAAGTTAAGGAGTTGCTTAACAATGACAGAATCTTCCTTGTTTCTGTAATTACCAATGCATATTAAAATGTTAACATACTCTAGGGATGTTAGACACCCCATGTGGTCAAGGAAAGATATTACTACTAACTCCCTTCTCACATGGATGTATACTAACTCCCAAGATAAGAGACGCTAGATACGGGCAGCTCTCAAGAAAAGACTGGCTACATTTTCCACATATAGTAGGTTAAATCCAACACGTAAGAAAGTTAGGTTACGGATACAAAGGTGGATCACATCTACATGACCTCAAGAGTATGGGAGAGGATGTTCATAGCTTTGACACACAAGATCCCAAAATGAGAGAATCATGAATCATATTCCTCTTTGGTAGATCATTTAGATCAAACCCTCATTTCGAATTAAAGGCTATAGGCAATATCAATGTCCACCTTAACAACTTGTAAGAAAAGAACTAAATTCAGTTAACTCATGGGATCCGATAAATAAGAACAAAACAAAATCTTTTAAGTTTCGATTTTGGAATGGCTTGATATGGTCTTGAGTTTTCAGAATTTAATGTGGTAAACGATGAATATGGCTGCAACCAGTATGCTTTTCAAACCATCAAGTCTTCTCACTAAGATTTATAGCCTGCAGGCTTATTATTATCTTCTGTAAAGAGAAAACATTTTTACTATTGCTATAAGATCCACAATTACAACATACATATACACACTGATTCCATTTCCAAACACTGAATTTAATGTAACTTCGTAGTAAAACAAAGAAGACTTACACGTAAAAATGAGAAGATTAATAACAACACAAAAAATACTGGTTTCTCTAATATATAGAGTCGAATCTTTATATGATTAATACAAACATGACATGTTTTTTCTCTTTCTAACCGATAGATCAATGGTGGTGATACCTTTCGTCAGAGACATGGAGAGTCTCAATGCCTTTGATAGCAGAATCATAATGTTTCCTAGTGGAAGAAGATCTCTTCCTCTCCGACGTCGAAACCATCCCAGAGTTTCTCAATCCACTGCCCGTACGGCTTCTCTGCAGCTCCTCAGACGTTACTCTCCTCGATGATCCTGCTGATTGTCCGAACAACGACGAGCTTGGCATCTGTCAACAATATAAAAAAAAAAGTATATAGCTTCTTTTACTCTCCTTGAGAAAAAAAAGAAAGAAAAGAGAGCAGTGTTTGATACCATTGGAGCTCTAACAGCAGCTGATGAGTTCTCGAGAGCTCCTGATGTTCTCCTTCTTGATGAATCCATCGGTGGTCTCCCTCCATCTTCCTCTAAACACAAAAAAAAACAATCAAAGCGTTAAAACATCTTATTGAACAAAAGTGCTCCTCTGATTTTAAAGATATTCACCTCCGTATCTATCAGTGCTGGTCAATCCTGGAGGCAAACCCGAACTGGTTCCAGCCGCAGGGCCACGTGTTGGAGGAGCTGTTAGCTGTGACTGTTGGTACTTCAGTATGGTCCAGTCAAACACATAATCGAATTGAAACCCTGCGATACAGAACGTGTAAGAAAGTGTGCATCTTTTGAAGGAAAGAAAACAAAAGCTATCAAGAACCTTCGCGGATGAAGAGATCTCTGAATATTCTTTTGAGGTAACCGTAATCCGGTTTATCATCGAACCGGAGGGAGCGGCAGTAATGGAAGTAGGATGCGAACTCAGATGGGTAGCCACGGCATAAGGACTGGAGGGAAGATGAAACAAGTTTGTGTTAATGAAGAGAAGTAGAAGGATCAAACTTTTGTGGTTGAGAGAGTTTACCTCAATGGAAGTAGAGACTTTCTTTTCGCTGATTCTCTCATATTTTTGTTTCTTGGTTCCAGCTTTAAGCCCTTGCCATGGAAGACTGAGAAAAGAGATTTATAATAAGGAAATGTGGAGAAGGAAGTGAGACAAACGAGGCATGTAAATAGTACTCACCTTCCTTTAAGGAAATACATGAGAATGTAACCAAGAGATTCTAAGTCATCCCTTCTGCTTTGTTCTATATGATAGACAAAAAGGTATTAATAAAGGACAGTGCAAGAGAATCTGCAGAAGTTTATTTGTAAAGCTTACCAATTCCCAAGTGAGTGTTCATACTAGCATATCTTGCAGTTCCAGTGAGATTCTTGTTTTCTCTACAATATAGCAAATGACAGCCGAGTTTAGAATTATGAGTAGGTAGAGGAAACGCAGATTGATTACAAGACAATCATCTCACCGGTAAGGAATGTGCTGATGAGTAGTGTTATCTCTGTACTTCTTTGCAAGACCAAAGTCGATGATGTATACCTTTAGAAACATATTATAAGAGTATCATTTTCCGAGATAACAATTTCAAAAGTAAAGTGAGAACAGAAACAAACATATAGATGAGAAGGAAACCTGGTTGGCGCGTCTCCCTAACCCCATGAGGAAGTTGTCAGGCTTGAGATCTCGGTGGAGGAAAGATTTCGAATGGAAATACTCAACACGGTTTATCTGAATACAGTAAAAGAGTCGATCACTAAACAAGTCTCCTTAGAGGAGAAAGTGTTACATTAAGGACAAGAGAGATGTACCATTTGATCAGCAAGCATGAGGACGGACTTGAGAGAAAGTTTCCTGCTACAGAAATTGAACAAGTCTTCAAGACTAGGTCCAAGTAAATCCATGACCAGAACATTGTAGTCGCCTTCAACACCAAACCACTTGAGATTTGGAACACCAGCTGCCATAATCAAAGGTTCATTAGAGACTAAGGACATAGTTATAAAAATAAAAAATAAAGAATCAAGAGATGAGCTTTTACTTCCTCCCTGTAGAAGTCTGTATAACTTGGATTCATAAAGCAGCTGTGGATGTTTTGTCTTGGCATTTTCCTGCAAAAAAAAAAAAAAAAAAAAACAACACGCTGAGTATTTCATCAAAAGGCTACAAGAAGTAACAAATAAACCCGGAAAAGTAAGAAAATCATACTAAACTGACATGCATTGTCCATAGATGTGAAAGAAACTTTGAAAAATAAGTCAAAAATCAGACTATTGTCCCACATTATCTTCAATATTGATCTAATTCAAGTAACTCTAGTAAATGTTTTTAAAGCTCTAGCCAATGTCATCTATATAGTAAACAACATACATTGTACCACATCATCTTTAACATTGATCTAATTCAAGTAACTTATTAAAATGTATTTAAGCTCTAGCCAATGTTCTCTTTTATAGTAAAGAACAAACATTGTCTCTATCTGAAATTAAAAACCTTTCACATGATGCTAACAAGACACAAAAACAAATGTAAGCAGCAAAGCAAGAACTCACAAGCTTGATAGCGACTTCTTCATTCGTTTGAAGATGAGTACCTAAATACAAGAAAAGGGATTGAGAAAATATCAAGAACATGATGTGAACGGAATGACTTGGGAGTAAAAAGACGAACCGAGATGGATCTCTCCAAAGGAACCGCTTCCGATTTTGCGTCCGAGACGAAACTTGTTACCCACACGAGCCTCCATCAACCCCAAAGCCGACTCAAAAGAGGAAACTTTTATCCTCTGTCGAAACCAAAATGCGTCTTTGAAGAAAACCCTTTAATCCAACGGAGTCAGGGCCGCAAACCCAGGATTGTCTCAGGGAAAGAAGCAAGGAAAGATCGAATTTTCTGGGGAATTAGGGTTGATGAAACAGGGGAAAACAGAGGAACCCGATAGTCACCTTCTCTCTTTAGACTCCTTCTCGTGATCTGGGGAACAACAAAAGGAATGTAGATTGTCTCCTTTGCTTTATCTCTCTCTTTCTCTCTTCACGCGCAATGGATAAAAAGGAAGCTTTGATGAATGAAGAAAGGTGTCGTTTCTCAAAGTTTGGGTCTTTTCTTTTCTCTTTCTCAGCTACACGGTTCCATATATCCCGGTTTGAGATAACCGTAAAACCGGTTCATGATTCTCCATTTAAACACTGTCATAATCTTCTTTTTTTTTGTTTTTCAAACCATACGTTATGTTACCAATTCGTGGATATAGGATCTCACTAATTCGAATTTCGAATTTATTAACTGGTATTAGTTACGAGTGTTGCATATCGGTTATTTGGTTTATTTCCGGTTTAGTTTTGTATTTGAACGTACATCACGCGTGGAATGAAAAAAACATTTTTAAAAAGCTAAAAGAAAAATAATTAATTTGGGATTGGCTACGAGGGAGAAATGGGTGACCAGGCGTGAGAGCTACGCGTGCTCGTTGGGTGAGCGGTAAAGGTCGTTTGGCACGTGTCTTCCATCCTTCTAAATATCTTTTTTTTTTGTCGACCTTCTAAATATCTAATGAGTCAAAAGTTCACCGTAATACGCACGTGATTCGTATTTTTCCTACGTATTTTGACTTTCCTGGTCTAAATTCTAAGTCGTACGAGGAGATTTAAATAATTGTACAGTGGTCGATTGAAATAATAACAATAACTGGTTTCGAGGAGCAAATAATCAAACAATAACATGCAAGTATTTTGACAATATATTCAAATATTTCTATGTGAATGTGATTCTACCGCTGAGAATTCAATATGTGTGATTCTATTATAATTGCTTTAACAGGATTGTATAAAACCGGATGTTACAAAGTAAAATAAAAGGTTTTATAATGATAACCGTAAAACTACAAAATTAAACTACTGTATATGCACTTTTGATAGACAAACCATAAGCATTACATTTTGAATAAACCATTAACAAAACTTTTCGTTCTGCTTCTAAAGGTGCTGATCCATTCCCAAAAATGCTAATCCCAACACCATTTGTAACTCGGCGAGTGTCCGTGGCACAAATAATATTGGAGGCCCATAAGAAGGTGGTTATGATGTGGCGGTGCAAATTAAGAAATGAGGGATTAATTAGCACTAAAACATTATTAAGTGTGGGACCCAATATTTTGGTAATACAGTCTGGCTCTTTTATTACAGGTTGTTGTGTTTCAAATAAGAAGAGACCAATTCTATGTTGGAGAGATCATACAAATTCCTTCGACGGATTTTCCCAGGAAAACCCTTAGAAAAATCCTAAATTCTCCCATTTTCTCGTCATCCAAACAAGAATATGACTGGTAAATTCTTCTCGAGGGTCTATGTTCTTTCACAGTCGCGATGAATCTCGCTCATTAGTTGATTTATTCTTGCTCTCTCATCAAATCGATACGATGAAATATCCTTCTTCGTTTTTTACTCGATCCATGATTGAATATTTTTGTTTTGTAGTTCTTACAAGCCGATTTACTTATTACAGATTTTTCTATGGTGTTAGGTGACATGAAGGTTAATGGTGGTGAGATTGATGAGAGCAAAGTCAAAGCGCCAAACATGTTTGAACGGGCCAAAGAGGAGTTCGATGCTGTTGTTGGGGCTATTCATCAACGCAAGAGTTCCAAGTTTGTTTTCTTTCGAGGATTCAATAATCATGTTGATTATCAATTGCTTACGTTAGCATCAGTTAGCGTGTACAAGAAGTTTGCTCACGTGTTATAATTCCTGTTTTTTTTTCAGGGACGAATCTGATCAAATGGAATTCAAATCCGAGAAACCAGGTTCGATTTTTCTCGCATTGCATAAACATCAAATAACACCAACGTTTGTGTAGTTTATGAGTTTTGTGTCTTTGTTCTTGATTCTTGTTTTGTTTCACATGGTTTGAACAGAAGATGAGAATAAGAAACCGAATATGATGAGAAAGGCCAAGGAGGAAATAAAATCTCTGTTCCATTCCAAGGAGAAACCTCATCATCACAAAGAAACTCATGGAAGGAGTGATGATATCGATGAGAACACACATGTAGATGAAGTGAAGGCTCCCAATGTTTTCGAGAGAGCCAAGGAAGAGATAGAGGCTGTCATCGACACCATCCATTCCAAGAAGAAGGAGACTGGCGGTTCTTATTCTCCTAAGCGTTCCCGGTCTGTCTCACCGGAGAAGGAGAGAGCTGGATTCGGATGCTCTCTTGGAAAGGGGCTGGAAAAGATTTGTGCTCCTTGGGGGAATAATAAAAACGATTGAGTTATATTCATTATGTTTGATGATATCATGAACTTGTATTCTAATTGTCTCTATCAAATTTGGTTCAGTTTTAATGAGTTTGTTGATTTGTAGGTATTGAGTTTGTCACCTTAACATGCTAATACTTGTTTTATTCATATTCCAAAAGCTTTAGAGCACCCCCAATAAAGATATTTCATGTTGGGCTTCCCGTACTTTTTAAAAACCCGCAAATAAATACTAATATAAATATACTCATACATAATATGTATTTTAAAGAACATTTTGCCTAAAATCCCATTGAAGGTGCTCTTAGTCTTTCTAGCTTGTTTATGGATTCTATTAGTACCATTTGGTCCGTATTACAAAATCTTAGACATGTTATTCATATTTTGAAAGTTCCAGAGACTTTTTATGGAAATCTTGTAAAATATATTTTTATCATATATTTTTGGTTAATATTGTATTTGTACGTTTGTTATATCGTTTATCACTATTACTTTACATCTACATTATAAATATATATATTTAAATTAACATATATTAATGGTAAAGATGTTCACAATCCCACCTATATAATTCTATATTAATTCTATACAGTTTTATTTTTTGGCTAAAATTAATATATATATATATATAAAGTTAGATATATTTTTGTTAGTATATTAATTATATTTTCATAAACATTTATAGTAAAATTTTAAGATGTTTGTCTTAATTTCCAAAATACTATGCACATCACTGTCTAGCTATACTCGTCAGATCCATAGCTACAACGAAAACTTGGTAAAAATTAACATGAAGGTGTCCAGTTGGTGATCTATAAATCTGGTATGAATTTTGAAAAGGTTTACTCTATGCAAAACAAAAGTACTATTATATGATATTTGATGTTTATAGACTTATAAATAATTAAACTTACACTACCAGTTTTACTGAATTCAAGACCAATGTTTCATGATATCCGTATAACAGGTTGTTGTGCCACAATTGCTTTGAGCTCGTCATATTTTACATCCTTAAGATACTCGAACTCAACAGTGATTTCATAATGAGTCTGCATAAATGTAGTTTAATTTATAATTAACATTCTTTATAATTTCAAAAATAACAAAACTTGAAGCATACTCACATTAGCTCAACGTTTGCAACTAGAGCTATGGGAAACACCATTATCAAATGTATTTAGGGAACATTGCCTCGAACTGCATATTCCTTTACTTGATGCATAAGTAAAGGCCATTTTTACATTTTAGATTCCATCATCTTTGATCAAAAAAAAAAGATTTCATCATCTTCTTTGGAAGGAACATTGTTCATGATATGTATAAAAAAATTCTTTGACTTGACTTGGATGTGATAGATTTATGTTGTAAAGAGCTTGTATGACCCTTGCCAAAATAATAACCCAACATATGGTTTTATGAGAAGAAAAAAAGACAATCACAAAAAGTTGTTGATTAGTATTTTAAATTGACGCCATAATGCAATTAATCAGATGAATCAGTTGTAACTTGAAGTTTCTGATATATATATATATATATATATATATATAAGGATCTGATATTTGATTTCAATTTCATTCTTTGTGTGTGTTTTTTGTGCACTCATCCTTTGTGTTTATTGTATTTTGCTTATGTTTTGCTTATTTTGGGTTTGTACATGAATAAAGAGCCAAAAACATAACTAATTCTAAATCTGACTAACTACACTTTATGTGGTTCAGTTTCAATCACAAACTTGAGAAGCTACATATGTTTATTTAAATAAATAACCATATTAGATTGTCTTCATACACTATAACTATGTATATGATACATTAAACTAGTTAAAAACTAGTTATTTTATTCTTACTCCATCTCTATCTTTGATTCTTCTTCATTAGTCATGATACCTTTGCCTTTCTCTTGAGCATGTTTTAAAGTAAAAGACATAGTTAGTCTTTTGCAATACAAATACAAGTTACAAAACTCAAATCTTTGTGATTTTAGTTTGATAACATACTGTAAATGGCTTATTTCTCTTGTCCCCATCATCACGTAGTCCATCTCTTCTACCCCTTGTAGACATGTCGTAAATGGAAGAGAACAATAAAAGTTTGAGTTATGTTTTGTGGAGTTATTTTTATAGATTGTGTTATTTTAACTCAAGACTCATGAATAATCAGCCGATCATATTTATAAGCTAACATAGTTATTTACAAATTATTTGAAACAGATCTTGTCTTGCTTCATTAAAAAATTGTCAAAATCATTTTGCTAGATTCAAAATCAAAACTTATGGATTAATTAAACAGTTTAAAAAAGATATATCAGTAATTACTTTGTTTTGTTGGTCTCTCTTTTTTGTTGTTTCCAAAATTATTATTATTTTCTATATTAAAAATATAATGCTTTTCTAAATTGAAAATATCATTTTTTTGTATTCCCAAAATGTTCACCGAAAAGAAAACTTTATACTCTAATCTAGTACACGATTGTACAAATGGAAATTGCAACTCACAAAATGTTACTCTAGTTTTTTTTTAACGTTGGATTATACTATTAAGCCTTCTAGGCCAAGAATTCTAAATAATGAGAACTAGTAAAACAAATATAGAAAAGGGATACATCAGTAAGGATCCAAAGCAATCTAACACCACAGTTTGCAGCAAGAACTCCATCACCATTGCATGAGGAACCATCAACGATTTAAGCCGGTAAGACCCGTCGCCACCATCCGCAATAGATATGTCAATTAACTTCTCTAAACGGTTCAACTTAAGCTCATAATGAATATGTAGTGTTATTGTGCATTTAATTATACGTTTTTAGAATATTATGAGATGAAGTAGAAATTGCAAAATTTCATAATTTTATTTATTTTATATGGTATATAACTAAATTTCAAGGATATGAACAAAGATATATAGTATATTAAATAAATATTTATTATTGAGAATTTATACTCATATGATAAGCCCAAAATTTCTAATATGCGATTTTTTCAATGCAAATTTCAAAATTAAAATATTAAGGTTTCAATACTTTTTCAATACAAATTTAGAAATTAACATATTAATGTATTTTTATATGTTATATAGTTTAACTTTAAACTATATTAATATATAATATGAATACCTATTAAATGAGACTTCATATTCATACGATTTAAAATCGTTTGTATTTTGTTATTATAAAAAAAAGTTAATCCATTGATCACAAAATATTAATGTGAGACATTTAACACTTTTAGTAATTTATTGTCGTTTTAAAAAAAAGTTCAAAATATAACATATAAGAAAAAAGTTAATTTTTATTATATGGTTAATGTGATCGTTAATATCTTTTAATAATATAAAATTAAATAAAAAAGAGCTAACATACAAAAATTGTTATCAAATATTTATTGTTCATAATAATTAATTATCATATATATGTTAATCATATTAGGTAATTATGTAGCTTTTATTTAAGGAAATTGCAAAAATATTATTGACAAAATTATTGTCGGAAAAATATACGGTAACATATTGTTAGTTTAAATTTAAAGCAATACCAAAATATTATTAGTCTAATGAAAGGGTGTAGCAACTTGTATAAGTAGATTTTTTCAGAATGTTTCTATTTTAATTGTATAGACGGTATCTTTCTTTATAAAATAAAATAAAATAAAAATAAACTGGAACTCACAACTTGTACTCACTTTTTCTAAAGATTTTCTGATTTAATCATAAGTTTTTAAGAGTCAAAGCAAATGTGTCCACTTAACTAGTAGACTTCTTATGAAACAAGAACAAGTTAAAACTTAAAAGACAGGAAACAAACAAACTTTTCAAAATGTATTTATCCATTTTCTGCCATGCAGAATTATATGTACTCATATACGTTTTTACCATACTAGTACAAACTTCAAAGTAAAACTACTTCATACATGATGCCCTTTTTCCTTTTGAATATGAGTTCATGTGCTCGCGACGACTCTGTATTACTGATGGTTTTCAATCTTATAGGATCGTGGCAAACTTAACACAACTGCCGCATGATTAGGGCCCCGTTTGATAGAAAGACAGTTGATTTCTTCAAATAATTCCCTATCCTACCAAAACGTTGTTTTTCTTTTAATGCTGTCAACATTTAAGATGGAACATGGTACTAGCAGACATCTTAAACAAAAAAACTCTCTATTTTGAAGTTTTCAAAACTCTATATTTCTTTTATACAACCAAACCTAACTTACAACTGCCATTGTTTTTTATTTTCCCTAGCTGTCATTTTTTTTCCTTTCTAATTATTAATTAACTGTTGAAAATATAATTAATTAATTTTACATTTTACAATTAATTTTCCTTCAAATATGATTTAGGTTATACTTATAAGTATTGAGAAAATGGGAAATTTAATTTTCATATATAGGTATTGAGCCCCAATAAGAAAATGCGTGCCTGGTTTTGCATAAGATTGGTAAACACAAAAAAAAAAAAAAAAAAAAAAATTTAGTACCGATACAAAATGCGTGCCTGGTTTTGCATAAGATTGGTAAACACCTTGCAGCTCAGACCTAAACATAGAGGATTTTGCTAATGTGCATTAGACAGAAGTAACAAACTGAACTTTAGAGAAGCTACACCGACAAAGGTTACACACGATTAGTTCATGCCTCATGGACTCTTGTCTTCTTCAAAGGTTACACACGATTAGTTCATGGACTCTTGTCTTCTTCATTAGTCTAACGAATCATGGACTCTTGTCTTCAGCATTTACTTCTTCTTTAGGCTTGTTATTTATAACCGCTGGTTTATTCTCTGCGTCCACATAGCGACCTGTCATTGGATCGGATCGACCACACGAGTGTCTCTTTCTCCACCTATAAGTCCCATAGCCACCATTGGAGGAGGAGGAAGCAAACAGGATCTAAATAGGAGTCAATGAACCGGGTCTGATGCCTGAGCACCAACAGATAACCAGTACCTGTACATAAAAACCGAACAAGATGTCCATTAATCAAAACTAGACACATCTTGGCATGAGTTCAGCTACTATCCGGATGTCATAAACTTTTAACTTATAATGATGCAAAGGAGCATGACAAGAGTCCAAAGCTACATGACCATATTACTTAAAGCAAAGAGGTTGTATAGGAATGCAAGCGTGTATAAGCATTTCCGCAAAATTAAATTTGTTTAGTAATTGATTGGATTTCAAAACGTGTTACAGTATTGCTTCGGCTAACAGTTCAATAGCATGATAAGAAAGAAAAATGATCTAAACCAACCGTGGAAACATGTAGATTCACCTTTTGTAATAGACCGACATAGAGCACGAAGCTACACTCCTAAGCTACGGAAACGTCATTGTATACTCAGGAAACAAAACCCCTAAATCGCACATTCCCTTCAAGTATACAGAAACAAAACTTCACCTTGAAAGCGTTGACAAGGCCTTCTCGGTCCTCCTCGTCTTAAAGAACTGCAAACAGATTGAAGAACTTAGGGATTAGAAAAACAACTTTGTTACCAAGAAGAAGAAGCTAACAAATAAATGAGCCCCCAGAAAATAATCAATTTCCTTATTAATAATACCAATGCAAAATGTGTGCCGGTTTTGCATAAGATTGGTAAACATCTCGCCGCTCGTACCTAATAAACATACGGATTTTTCTAATGTGCATTAGACAGAACAGAAGTAACGAGCTGAACTTTAGAGAAGCTACAACGACAAAGGATACACACGATTAGTTCATGGACTCTGTTCTTCTGCATTTCCTTCTTCCTTAGGCTGGTTAGTGATAACCGGTGGTTTATTCTCAGCATCCACATACCGACCTGTCATTGGATCAACCGTGCGAGTGTCTCTTTCTCCACCTTTACGTCCCATAGCCACCATTGGAGGAGGAGGAGGAAGTAAACCCGATCTGAATAGGAGTCGTTGAACCGGGTCTGATGCCTGAGCACCAAGAGATAACCACACAAATATTTTTAAAACCGACCAAAATGTCCATTAATCAAAAACTAAACGCATCTTTCGTTGACACTACCCATTCAGAACAAGAGATTTTGTGACCAGGTTCTAGGTAATCTTGGCTATGTTGTGTTCTGCTACTATCCGGATGTCATAAACTTGGAACTTATTATAATGATGCAGAAGAGCATAACAAGATTCCAAAGCTCCATAGCCATATACTTAAGCAAAGAGGTTGTATAGGAATGCAAGCGTGTATAAGAATAGTGAGTCAATAAAAAATCGTCATCTTACAGTAAGTAATGGGAAGCAATTGTGCCCATAATTTAGTTCCACAGTTTGTTTGATACGACTACAGGAAGAGTTTCAATTGATATATACCCACCAGAATTTTTTAATGCATTTCCACAAAACTAAATTTGTCTAGTAATTGACTGGATTTCAATGTGTTACAGCATTGCTTCAGCTAACAGTTATATATCATTCTTTTGTAAGTTTTAAGTATAACGAAAATTTGACTATGAACCCCCATGCATTTGAGATTTCTAGAGGCAGCTAAACCCTGACTGATATCTTAAAGCTACATAAGCAATCATCAACCATAAAAATTGCAAATGCAGAAAACCAGAAGTTCAGAACAGTGATTATTCAGGTAAGCAGAAGAGAAATCAGAATGGCGTTGCTTCAAAGAACCTACTTTTGTACACTCACAATCATATAGCGTAACCAGCTCCATTTCACAGATTTATATTTTAATTAGTTGGATTTGTTAAAGCATTCCCACAAATTATTATTTTTCCTTAAATGTTGGATTTTAGTTAACACTTAAACAGCCTGGCTGATTAGAAAGAAACATGTGCAGTCAGTCATTCACCTTTTGGTAACAAATACCATTCAAGACTCATCTCATTTTCTTTGTTAGACCCAAAGACAGTTAACTATACAGAACCAGAGGTTTAAAAAAGGTAGTAGCTACACCTCCCTGGCTAATAATGCCACCAAAACATTCAAATGCATAATAAACCCAGAGCAGTGAGTGATTCAAGTAAGTAGGAAGAACAATGCCTTGATCGTTCGTTCTTCTACTTTTTTACAAAATGTAAATTATATATACAAAACTAAGAAAGACTGCTTCCGAGTAATGTACCCTTAAACCAAACCACCAGCTCTATTCACATTCTCGAAAAGGGAATTTTCCAGAAACTAACAGGTTCACTCTAGTGGATTCAAAGACACGAGTAAATGAGAGAGAAGCGGGGGGCACATACTTGATTCGATCGAACTTGAGACCCCATTCTCTTACCACCATCCTCCCCTGCACATTCCTGGCAAAGGATTGAAGTAGCCCAAGACCTCGACGTACGACCATGTTTCTCGAGTATAAATGATCAAAGCCGAAAGAGAAAGAGAAAGACTGAGCTTCAATTTTCGATAAAGGTGGTTTTGGACTTTTGGGGCTCCAGTTTTTCTTTTCCAGCTGGGTCCTCGAACCGACGTCGTCCACTAAACGTTTTTTTGTATCATAAACGTTTTCACGGCGCCCGTTAAGTTTTCAATAGGATCTTCTTACTTTACGAATTTGAGTTTTAACGGTGTTTCCGTACCATACGTGGCACGCAATTGATTCGGGGATTGTTTAACCTCGACCGAAAACAGCTGTAGACAAATACTGTTTGACTCAAATTGCCACGTGTTGAAGAGGTCGATATACTTTAGGGATACAAAAAAGTGGCGGGGACACATCGTCCAACCCGAATGCCCTAATTCTCAATATCTTTTCTTAAAGGATTGAGTTAAAAACAAGATTTGAGATGATGCACTATTAAAATTTCCCTAATGTTTCTCTATTTCTCACTTTTCTTTTTGATGTCTATATTTTTTGTATCCAATAACATATTTTTATTTACGTAAATAGTTTACATTAGATAATAGAACTTGGTCCAACCATTGATAAAGCCAAATTGGTTTCTGACCCGGTTTTCTAATTTTAATGATCCCAGTTTGGACTCCAAGACAGTAGATTTCTCCTACCATGGAATTTAGTTATAATAGAATTAGATGTTTAGAGAAAATGGGACCTCATAGTTTATATCCTTACTACAGACACGGATCTCAAACCAAATTTTGTTATAATTTCCGTATGTGAGAATTAATGCCCAAATCACAAATTATATTTCAGATTAAAAAGTTCCATATTGGGGAACAAACTTTCCTTTCTGGTGAACGTTTTGGAAACATGAAACACTTTGATCGAGACAATCAAAGCACCGAAAAAGTTTCGCCATAACATTTTTAAATGGCATGATTGATTTGATTTAACCAATATAAATCGTGGATTTAATAAGATAGTTTTAACAACTTTTAAATATAATCAAAATAAATTAAAATGATAAAGCATCGTTACATATCATGAAATTCCAACTATTAACAAATACTCCGCCGAGAGTCGGAGGCTAATCTCTTTCTCTTACTTAAAAAAGTCGGTAGCTCTAGCGGTAACTATATAAGTACTTTTTAGAAACTATCATCTGTATCTTCAAATTTTCTTTACCATTGGTCTCTCTAGATGTTGATATAGATTAGACATTACTTAAAGTTGTAAATGTTTTAGTATATCCAAATAGTCAAAATATTGTTCGTCTACCAAACTTAAGAATCCGACAAACATCCATGAGATTAAAATACCAAAAGTAAGTAAGAGTGTTTAATAGATTTGTAATCTGAATAATGTAAACCTCGTGTCCTCGTGCCTGTATTTTGCCAAATATGGATTCCTTTGCATAATTGTTAAAGATGTTGATGTTTAATAAACACATTCAAGAAGTAAGAATAGTTCGTTCCTCTCGAGATAGAGACAAAACAGGAATTGAAAAGTGTTTTAGTCTCTTCTATCGTCCACTATATAGACAGAACGTATACATGCAATTATACAAACCTATCTTTGTAATTTACTATTCTATAGGCAACGGTCCCAAACAATTCGTAGGTTTTGGTAGTGTGCATTTTTCGTCTTATTTTGGCAGGGATGCAGACAGAACGTACGTACGATGAGACTAATAAAGTAGTTGTTTCAAACCAATAACGATGCAATAAAGAAATCAGAAAACAACAAAAAATATACATATAATAATAGAAAAAAGAAATCAACAATCATATAAAAACCAAAAGAACTATTTTTGTTGTTGCAGGGTATATATCGCTTTTCCATTAGGGAAAAATATAAAAAGAAAATAATTTTGCAGTAAGGATTCAACAAGACAATAATCTTTTTGTTTGTTTCTTAAGTATATAAAGAGTGTCGAACTACTAAATAAAAGATTTCGAAAAGATGTATATATCAATTGAAAGCGACCTTGTTTGATACATTTCTAGAGATCTTATCACAATTATGTTTTCCACAGATATACTTATTGACAATTTCAAATAAAAATAAATAGATTTCTGGAAGATACAGCTTCACAATAAAATTTTGAAAATACAAGATCCATATGCAAAATAAGAATGCTAATAGTGATCTTACGTAATGACATAATTAAAGATATACAAAAGTGAATAAGTTATTTGGTGTTAATATAATTGTGGAATTCAATTAGTACTCGTATTTAATTACCTAGTGATTTACGGTGAAAAGCAAAGAAGGATAGGCGCATCAGATGTCAGCGGATCTTCAGACTCTATACCATTAATTGATGATGATAATATAATGTTATCACATGTGAAAATTTGTCTGTTACTTTGCGAAGTCGAAATAAATATTAAGAATTTTGGATAATGAAGGTTCACGAACAGAAAAACTAAGAAATGTAAAACTATGTAATAATGCAATTATCATCTTTTTATTTCTTAAACATGTTATTTCTACATTCTCTTCCAAGCCTAGCTTTTAAAAATACAAACCAATTCCATAATATTAATTACTTAGTACGATACCAGACTGGCATACTCCATAGCACATTTTATTGACGGTCATTGCCATGTGTTACACTTTCCCTGGATAGACACCTGTCTCTGTCCGTGGCAGACTCGTGATGGGAAAGCATACAATTTTTGCCGGTGTAGAATATGGACTTCTTTGATGAAGTATTAAATATATATAAGTATTTTTTAAGATTAATATGATGTTCTTACAATCTAAATTTGTCTGATGTTACTAAGATTTGGAAATTTAACCAGCACTCATTAGTTTTCAACTGTTAGTAAAACTCTGGAATTTAAGGTAATAAGAACCGATAATACTTAAAGAAAATAACAGACATTTCACAAAAAAAAAAAGAAAAAGAAATCAGACATTTGATACCCCTCTGGGGGCAAGGCATATGATACCATATGAGGATAAAGAACAATTTCAATATTTTATTCCTTGTGCCCTAAAGAACATCGTATCAAATGGGACCATGCAAACAATAAATTATAAATGACCATATGAACTATTCATCAACATTTGAAATGTTAGTTTATAATGAATGAAACTATGTTATGAAGCACATGTTTTATGATTTTTTCTTGCAATCAAAGAATTTAATTTTGAAGACCTAGGAGTATTATTTATTCTTTATACTACATCCTTGAACCTAATATGGAAGTTCAAGTTTCACAAAATTATTATGTCAACAAATTTGATAGTACTAGTAGAGTAACAGTAAATTGGTTATTGGAAAATCATTTGATATAACGATAATAAATAAAACCATACAAACAGAAAAGAAACAATTATGACAGAAAATGACAAATCTCTGTACTAAAGCGCACACACACACTCTCTCCCTCTTAAGCCTCTCACATTTTCTTCAAACCCCATCAATGGCAAATCTCTCACTCTCTCTCTCTCTCTTGTTTCCGTCTAAAATCTCAAATCTCTCGTTCAAATCACTCTTTCTGTCACTCTTTCTCTCTCGTTTCCAATCAGTAAAGGAAGCTCTCTCTCTCTCTCTCTCTCTCTCTCTCTCCTCTCTCTCTCTCTCTCTCTCTCTCTCTCTCTCTCTCTCTCTCTCTCTCTCTCTCTCTCTCTCTCTCTCTCTCTCTCTCTCTCTCTAACCTCTCGTTCAAATCACTCTTTCTGTCACACTCTCTCGGTCGTTTCCAATCAGTAAAGAAAGATCTCTGTCTCTCTCGGTTATACAAGCTGTAGCTACAGATGGACAACAACAAAAGGAAAGGAAAAGAGATATATGAAGAACCAGAAACCGTAAGTCATAAACCCTAGCTAGATCCAAGTCTATTTAGTTTATCTCATTGTTTAGCTAATTTTTACTGATATCTATATGTTTAAATAGGTCTTTACTACTGGAGAAACTAGTTCATCTAGAGTCGAGGAAACTGAAGGAGACTACGAAAATGTGGGGTCAGGAGCCTATTATGACTATTATGATTATGAGGTAAAATGTTATGGTTTATTAAAACAATTCCACAATGTCTATAGTTACAAAAAGAGTGTTTTAGTATTTTATAATTTCATATATGCAGAGCTATGATCGTTGGGACTGGAGGGATTACGATGGTGTTCTTGGACCCGTAATAGATCAAAGAGATCAAGGTAAATGCTTCAATTTTAGAAAAACATAGACTTGTCAAAATTAATGAATCGATGTAAAACTGAAGGCTCATATTGTTATATTAAAAACTAAAATGACTAATTTTATTTATCATTGCAATTAGTCTTTTCTTTTAAACTAATTTGATGCATTAAAATAAATGTAACTGGTATAGCTTTTAAGCTATATAGTTTGTTACAAGTTTAATGGAAACCATAGAGTATTACAACATTAATTTGCACACCCAAACAAAGCTTAATAACACATTAAGCTTAATAATACAAAGTAAATGCTTCAGTTTTGGTAAAAAAAACAGACTTTCAAAATTGATAAATTGATGTAAAACTGAAGACTAATATTGTTGTATTAAAAACTAAATAGACTAATTTCATTCAACGTTGCAATTAGTCTTTTCTCTTAAACTAATTTGATGCATTAAAATAAATGTAACTGATATAACTTTTAGGCTATATAGTTTGTTACAAGTTTAATGGAAACCATAGAGTATTACAACATTAATTTGCAAACCCAAACAAAGCTTAATAACACCTAGATAATGAAATAACGCCAACGTCTTAGGAATTGCGGTTACCTAGACCTCTAGAGATATGCTTTTCTCTTCCCTTGACAAGTGTCCACTTCATTTCCTGAACTTTTTGGGTTTGTTTAATCAAACTCTATACTAACCATAGCTATATTCGAACCATCTTCTTGAACTTCTAACGTCTTGCTTGGAGCTTTTGACAATTAGTCTTGTAGTCTGATATTTATTTCACTTTTGCAATGGGATTTGATGTTTGATTTATTTTACGAACCATCTTCTTGAACCTTTATGCAGCAACTTGTTGGGCAGTAGCGATAGTGAGAGTGGTTCAAGCATTATTGAACATTGGCGTCGTTGTTCCACAACAACTTGAGTTGTCTATTCAACACATAGTCAACCATGTGAATTTTGATGCAGAAAGAGGCATCAACAACATCAGAAACGCCCTTAGTTTCATGAAATCATCCGGAGTTTGCCTGGAAAGTCGATGCAGAAGTCACGGTCGACAACTAGTGAGGAAGAACTGCACTCATCAACAGGTAAGAAAATTAAACTATTTATTTTCCCAGCTATGTAATAATACTACAGATAACAGGTTTTGACTAAATCTTGTTTATGTTTTCAGCATATCAACTATCACAAGGTGGATGGCTTCACTCATTTGACCGACTTTGAAGATGCAGACCTTGAAGACATAGTTAGGAGGCAACCTGTTATTGGTCTCATACCAATCAATGCCGAGTTACATTACTATGACTTTGGAAGAGACGTAAGTTAAAATTCAAACTTGTTTTATTATTGATTATTTTGGTCTAAGCTAAATCTAATGATATGTTTATTTTGCAGATGATATATCAACATGACCGTACTACAGATCCAGCTGACCCAGCAGTGCATAACGTCCTTATTGTTGGCTTTGGAAACCGCAACGGAAGACCTTATTGGATTGTGCAAAATTCATGGGGAGAAGATTGGGGAGATAGAGGATATGCGTATGTGTATCGTCAGCCAATAAGTGGTCGCTCTATCTCTCAGTTCACTGAAATCATTATTCCTAACAAGAGAGATCATCCGAGACCTCCCGGACCAAAGAGCGGAGCATGATGGTTTAATTTGGTCTCTCAATCTCATGCATGCGTATGAGATTTTGATCCTTTAGACACTGTGCATGTTTGATCTTTAAACTTTCAAAAGTCTTATTGAAGAGACATGGATGATCGTGAATGATGATACTATTTTGCATGAAAAATTTGTGAGATCGTGCTATTTGGTTTGACGACATGAACTAGATACTTACGCTTTGATGTGGTCATTGTGTCCTTTTGTAGAAGACAAGAATATGAACAGAATAATGTAACACTTTATTCAGTCAGTTTTGCTTGACTAGTTTATTAGAAACATAAGAGAGAGGAGAGATTTAGCTACGGTATTTATTCGTTTAGAACTAAGCAAAGATGAAATCGAATCTATATAAGTTTTCATGAAACAAATAGGCTGCTATTGTGGTTTTACCGGATTCGCAAATTCTTATTGTACTTGTGCCTGTAAGTAAGGTTTCTTTCCCGACAAAAGAGTCTGTGGAGAAAGAGGAAAGTGTCTGTCTATAAGAACATTTGAAGAAGAAAGAGAAAGGGTTGTATTTCAAATGGGAACTTATGTTATAAGTCGGGCAAGATTTGGATTTATATCTGCTATCTCATGTGATTAGAAGTAGAAATCACTTGTTCGTTACAAAACCCATATATAAAGGTAAGATTTGGGGTAATCACTGATATCATATTCAAGATCTTCATTTTAAATATAAAAGCAATAAAGTATTAATCTGCCCAGGTTTGACAACTAAATTAGGAAACATTAATGTAAACGAGATACATCCGCATTTTTTTTTTCTCACGGAACGAAGCCAAAGGGGACTCCGGGATCAGGCTCCAGTTCGATGGAAAACAAAGGGGAGCCGAGGATCATCTTCAGGACCAGCTCGGGCAAACACTACAGCTTCTTCGTCTACACAAGAGCAAAACACAACGTAGTCAGGTAAAGTAGCGATTTATCAACTAATATTTTTAGAGAGAGCGAAGAGAAAAAGAGTACCAGAGTCTTCACATAGCATGGGAGAAGGAGGCTCCACTTCAACAGAAGCAATCTCTGCACACACAAGTTAAGATGGGAATATAAAGATAGAAGCCAAAAGAAGAGTAAAGCAGAAACAAATAAGGAATCACCTTCGTCGGTGGGCTTGAGCCTGAAAAGGTGAAGTTCGTGCTCTTTCCCGCGTTGCCAGATTTTAGCTTGATAGATTTTGGACTCAGGTACTGTGGATGAATTCATATCGACAGCCCAGAATGACAACCAACACATAAGACCGCTAGCAAACTGATAATTCGCCTGAATGTGCTCCGCCAACACAAGTTTTGTTCCCTGAAATTAATTAATTAAAAGCTTGGAGTCTATTCTCTACAGAATCATATACATTCAACAAAGGAAGCAAGATCCAAAAGACTAACCTTAGCTTCGTTTTGTCTCTCTATGGCAAGGAGTGTCACCTCACGGACAATCTCGGCAGCGCTTCTTCTATTGCAAAAACCTCGTGGTGGATTATCCAACGATTTAGTGTAGAAGGAGTAATCAAATCGATCCCAATCAACCGCAAAACCCTGAATAACCAAACAAATATATTCCAATGTATCAAAAACAGTAAAGCGATGGAGATCGAGCTACTCAAACAACTCCTTATAAACAGCTGATTGAGCAAACAGAACCCCAAATTTCATAACATATGAGACTAAAGATCGATTCATACCTCGGATTTCTGGAACTGATAGTAAAACTGAATGTACTGTCGCAAATATTCATCGTCTTCCAATTTTCTGCTCTTGAGGTCGCGCTTTTTGATGATTGATTTCGATGCTCCTTCGAAACCTCCGTGGTACCTCGCAATCTTAAGAGGACGAACGTTAACCTCCGCTACAACAGAGTCCGCCATGTTCCAAACCCTAGCTCGCACCTTCCCCAAGGACAAAAGAGCAGAGGAGAGAAGATAAATATAATAAAGGGAATCGTTTCTTTTCCTTTTTCTGGAGGAAGAAGACGCGAGAAACTTGTTGGTATTTATAAAGTATTCAACAAAATCACCCAAAAAGGCCTGCCAAGATAAGGCCCATTATCATTAACGTTTTCATCACATAATTTTAACCAGAAATAAATAGTTGTGTGTTTTCATTAAGTTAAAATATCCTTAATACCCTTAGTTTAAAATTAAATCAATAAATAATAACAAATAAAAAAATGAAAAAAATAAATTTTTTTATAGTTTCAGATTCAAAACTTTTTAATATTTTTAAAAATATTTTTTTCAATTTTTTTTATTTTTTTTCAAAATTTTTTATAATTCAAAAATACTTTTGAAACTGTTTTAAATTTTTTTATTTTTTAGTTTTTATTTTTTATTTTATAAAATTTTAAACCTTAATTTCAAAATTTCACCCCTTAACTCTAAACCCTAAAGTTTGGATTAATTAACCCAAGGGGTATAAGTGTATATTTATCTCTTAATAAAACATATTTTTGTGACTTTGATTCTTGAATGCTAGTTTGGAAACAAAAACTTGGTTTTCCAAAAACTTGGTTTTTTTCTCTTTCATAATCTCTCAACTTTATAATATTCATTGTGACCTATTTTTCCAATTCCCTCTTCTTTTTATTCTTTTTATCAATCGGAAGCAGCTTGAGGGAGCACGGATCATCATCGGTTATGGTGCAATCTGGTTCGCGTTGACAGGTCCTCTGCCGGTTACAGAACATTGAAGTGTTTGCACATTTAAGTTAATAAACTAAAGGAAAGAAAGGTGTCTTGTGCGTCAAGCAACACTTAGTACTTCTAGCGACCGGTTAAGCGACAATCGGAAGATATCACTCCCGGTTCGACTTTTAGTTAAAAAGATATTTGTACCTTAAAAACAAGAGACCGTTTGAACAAAAGAGAGAGCAGAAACAAGACATTATGTTTGGTCTAATTTGAATGTTAATATCACGGTTTCAGGCAAACGGCATCACACACCTTCCTTTACAGACCGGTTCGACAGTCTATATTCGATTTTAACAATCAAGATTGGTCGTAACTGAAGGTAAACGGGACTGAGGCTCATGAAGCATCCGCCTACAGTAACACTGAAAACGAGACATGATGAAGCTTGAAGCATCTTTCGGTATTCAGTGAACTTTTCCATCTACTTTTTTTTTTAACACAACAAACCATATATTTACATAATCAGCGAGAAGCTCGTACAACATTGACCACGCTTACTCCTTTGGTCACACCTGAAACTCTCCGAAATTTTCTACATTAAACCAACGTTGATTTCGTGAGGAGGATGGGGAACGAGTATGGGAAGCAAAATTCACCTGAACCAAGAAAGTAAGAATTTCCAGCCCGTTGATTTCTTAATTCAATCATTTTAATTCATTTTTCCCTTGTTCGTAACAACTTCAGTACCATTTCAAATGAAAACGCAGCCAACTAAACTTGTATCACACGCTGGAAACTAAACTTGTGATACAAGTAACTTGATTACAATGAAACCCATCCCCCGAAAACAAACTAACAGTTTTACTTACTTTATAGTCTATATCATCGGTTTAGTATATTGGTGGTCCTCCCAAGTTCACAGGTTTTGAAATCACTACTGTCTATTTTTATTTTAAAAAACCGAAAAATTGTTTTAGTTCGAGCAAACACTATCGATGGTTTATCCTAATCTTTTCTCTTAGGGAACTATGCTATCAGGATCAAGACCAGCCAAAGGGGACTCCAGGATCAACTCCAGTTCGATGGAAAACAAAGGGGAGTCCAGGATCATCTTCAGGACCAGCTCGGGCAAACACTACAGCTTCTTTGTCTACACACGAGCAAAACATAAGTAATCAGGTAAAGTAGCGATTTATCAACTAATGTTTTTTGAGAGAGCGAAGAGAAAAGAGTACCAGAGTCTTGACATAGCATGGGAGAAGGAGGCTCCACTTCAACAGAAGCAATCTCTGCACACACACACACGTTACTATTGGAAAAATATACAAATAGCAGACAAAAGAATACACACTAATATAGGCATGCGCAACACCTATACTAGATAGTCATATAGTCAGGTATACCAGTTAATTTTGCTATGCGCCAAGAAGAACACTAAAGCAGATTAAAAAAAAAGAAATAACCTTCGTCGGTGGGCTTGAGCCTGAAAAGGTGAAGTTCATGCTCTTTTCCGCGTCGCCACAGTTTAGCTTGATAGATTTTGGACTCAGGGGTGGATGAAGAATTCATATCCATAGCCCAGAATGACAGCCAACACAAAAGGCCACAAGCAAATTGGAAATTCGCCTGAATGTGCTCCACCAACACGAGTTTTGTTCCCTGAATTAATTAATTAAAGCTTAATGTGTTAATCCTCTCCAAAATCAAAACCAACAAAGGAAGAATGATCCAAAGACTGACCTTAGCTTCGTTTTGTATCCCTATGGCAAGGAGTGTCACCTCACGTACAATCTGCGCACCAGTTTTTGTACTGCTAAAACCTCGTGGTGGATTATCCAACGATTTAATGTAGAACGAGTAATCAAATTGATCCCAATCAACCGCAAAACCCTAATTAACCAAACAAACAACTACTTATAAACAGCTGATTAAGCAAACAGAATCCCTAATTCCATATCTGATTAGGTTAACTGGATGAATCTAAAGATCGATTCATACCTCGGATTTTTGGAACTGATAGTGAAACTGAATGTATTGACGCAAATATTCATCGTCTTCCAATTTTCTGCTCTTGAGGTCGCGCTTTTTGTTGATTGATTTCGATGCTCCTTCGAAAGCTCCATGGTACCTCGCAATCTTAAGAGGACGAACGTTAACCTCCGCCAAAACAGAGTCCTCCATGATCACAAAAACCCTAACGCACTTTCTTGGAGGACAAGAGAGCAGAGGAGATAATAATAAATCGTTTCTGTTTTTTTTTCTTTCTTTTTTTTTCTGAACGAAGACGAGAGAAATTTATCCGTGAAAAAGCATATATAGAGAGGACTCGATACTGTGACAAAAAAAAAAAAAAAAAAAAGAGAGGACTCGATAAAATCGCAAGAAAAGCCCGTGACGGTCTCATTGGCTGCATAAGGCTCGTTACAATTCATTATGATCAAATAACAATTCAATTCACCCACCACTCACTCTCCTAATAAATCTCTATTACCTTTCTTCTTTTTGGTCTAATCTATTACCTTTCTTCTAACTACTTATATCGTTAATATTTGTTTAAGTTATATCCAGTGACCGATTGTTAACCTTTCTTCTAACTACTTACATTTTGTCTTCCTTCCCTAATCCACAACCGATGTGGGCATGAATTGCTTCTTCCCAGAAGTAAATAGTTAATTTGTGTTGTGTCATTTTTTTTTTTTGCTCTTGCTTCATCTTTTTTCTTCTACGGTCTTTATTAATCAAGCCTCACTCCTCACATACAAGGTTTTCTTCAAAAAATCAAGCTTATATTTTTTCCAATTCTGAAAATATGAGACAAAGGGGGAAATGAATATATCAAAGTTTTTTACTTTCTATTTTGCTCCCCTTCAAAAATCTGCCAAATGTTAGCAAAAAAAAAAAAAAAAATCTCTATTTTGTTTTTGTAGCATTTATATGCTTGAAGAAGTCGTATCATTGCTATTAATAATGATTTTCTGATGCAGATATTGAAAGATGTAAAAAGAGCAAAAATATAACACTTTATTGAGAAAACTATCAACAAAACTAAAATTACAGGTAAGTTATCGTTTTTGGCAACCCTTTTATCCTAACGAATGATCATATTTTGCATGGTTTCCATGACACTGATATTTGTTTTTTTTTTTTGGTCTGGCAGGAAATAAAGTCATGGTGATAACACGCTGGACAATTCTCATAAATATACTATTTTCAAGTTTTGGTCACAAAAATAGGTCACAAGTATGAAAGTAACCAAAATGTTTCATTTAACAGGTAAAAAAACTTTAATATCCTAGATATATAAAAAAAATTAAAAATTTAAAAAAATTCGAACTTTTTTATAAAAATTTATTTTTTTGAAATTTTTTTTCTCAATTTTTTTTAATTTTTTTTTCAAATTTTCTTTTTGTAATTCGAAAATACGTTTTGAAACTACTTCTAAAATTTTATTTTCAAATTTTTAATATTTTTTTTATTTTATAAAATTTTAAACCTCAATCACAAATCTCTACCCGTTAACTCTAAATCTTAAGGTTTGAATTAGTTAACATTAGAGGTATAAATGTATATTTACTTCTTTAATGAAACATTTTGGTCATTTTGATTCTTAGAGTCTATATTTGTGACCAAAATTTTTTTTAGTGGTATCTTTGGGTATTTCCCTAACACCTTTGTATCACTCTTTTCAACTTTTTAGTTTTGTTGAAAGGCCACTTGAATAGGAAGTATATATTTCTTGGTTTATTTACTAGGAATGTTGAGGAAAAAGCGAGAGCAGATTTTAATTAATGTAACTTTTAAATAAAAAAAAGGAAAAATATATTTTTTAAAATGTGGATATTGACTATCAGAATATGAAATGAGATTTTATATTTCTTGGTTTATCTACTACAGTGTTATATAAGTTCAGAAACTATGTAACTAAAATAATTTAGAAAACAATAAACTGAGTCGACACTAACAAAACCAAATTAAATCAAACTGAACATAAAAAAAAACTAAAACCGAGTCGAACACAAACCAAACTGAATTAAAATTGAACCAAAATGAACATAAACCAAAACAAATAAATTTGGGCTGATTTTGGTTAAACTTTCTGAAACAGAAATAAACAACATACTATCGATTACTTTGATTTTCCCATATATATCTTCAATGTTATATTTTATTTTTATCTTTTGTTCACCGTCTGCTAGCTTTCATGTCGTTAATATATTCAAATTTAATGTTATTCAATCATGTGTTTAGCCTTATATTTGGACTATATATGTTTTTATCTAAACGTATAATAACCATTCAAATATTTATAATTATTTGGCTTAATACTGATTTTTTTGTTCAGTTCAGTTTTTCGATTCCAATAAAAGACTAATAAGTAATGGTAAATATGGTTTAACATTAATACTAAAAGTTAGTTAATTACATCAGTAATCGTTCAAATAAAGAAGTTAGTTATATATTTATCAGTTAATAAACAGGAATAAAATATTTGGATAATTGTGGTTAAAATTACAAATGATTATTTGAACCACGTATTAGTTTGAAAACTTTTATTGAATTGGAATAAATATGTGCTCGTTGTTAATTTTTGAGTTTATTTTTAAAATAAAAGTAACAAACTAACATATAAAACAGACAATAGGCTAAGATACATCCGCATTCTTTTCTATTACGGATCAAAGCTATCGGTATCAAGACCAGCTCTAGTTCAATATGACTCCACCAGTGCGATAGGAAACAAAGGGGACTCCAGGATCAGCTCCAGTTCGACGGAAAACAAAGGGGAGTCCAGGATCATCTTCGGGACCAGCTCGTGCAAACACAACAGCTTCTTCTTCTACACAAGAGCAAAACACAACTCAGTTCAATGTAATACCATAAAGTACCGATTTATTCTGCTAATGTTTTTTTTCTTCTTTCCCTTAGTCATGCACCATTTTGATTTCAGTGTAAAACTCATTATGTTAAACTTAGGTCAGAGAGTGAAGAGAAAAAGAGTACCAGAGTCGTCACATTGCATGGGAGAAGGAGGCTCCACTTCAACAGAAGCAATCTCTGCACACACAGAGACACATAGGTTAAGATGGAAATATATAAAGATATCAGCCAAAAGAATACTAAAGCAGAAACCAAAGGAGATTAAAAAGAAAGCACCTTCTTCGGTCGGCTTGAGCCTAAAAAGGTGAAGTTCATGCTCTTTTCCACGTTTCCACAGTTTAGCTTGATAGATTTTGGACTCAGGTACTGTGGATGAATTCATATCAACAGCCCAGAATGACAACCAACACATAAGACCACTAACAAATTGGAAATTCGCCTGAATGTGCTCCACCAACACAAGTTTTGTTCCCTGAAATTAATTAATTAAAAAATAATTTAATCCTCTCGTCAGAAGCAACAAAGAAAGGAAGAAAGATCCAAAAGACTAACCTTAGCTCGTTTTGTTTCTCTATTGCAAGGAGTGTCACCTCACGAACCATCTCGGCAGGGCTTCGTGTAGTGCAAAAATCTCGTGGTGGATTATCCAACGATCTAATGTAGAAGGCGTAATCAAATCGATCCCAATCGATCGCGAAACCCTAAATAACCAAACAAATATATTCCAAAATATCAAAAACAGTAAAGTGATGGAGATCAATCTATTCAAACAACTACTTATAAACCGCTGATTAAGCAAACAGAATCCAAAATTTCATATCCGATTAGGTTAATTGAATGAATCTAAAGATCGATTCATACCTCAGATTTCTGGAACTGATAGTAAAACTGCAGGTACTGTCGCACATATTCATCGTCTTCCAATTTTCTGCTCTTGAGGTCGCGCTTGTTGTTGATTGATTTCGATGCTCCTTCGAAACCTCCGTGGTACCTCGCAATCTTAAGAGGACGAACGTTAACCTCCGCCAAAACAGAGTCCTCCATGATCACAAAAACCCTAACGCACTTTCTTGGAGGACAAGAGAGCAGAGGAGAGAAGATAATAATAAATCGTTTCTGTTTATTTTTAATACTGCATAAGGCCCGTTATCATTCATTGGCTGTATAAGGCCCGTTATTATTCATTGGCTGTATAAGGCCCGTTATCATTCAGTTGATCATAACATATATCTAACTAGAAAGTTTAATTTGTCCTTTCACTATTCCTTAGCTTTATTAATAGTTTAATACTACTACTACTTTGACAAATAGGTTTAAACTTCTTTTTTCTATCGCCAGCCTCAAACACCCATAGTATAGATTTTGTTTACATCAATAGCAAATTGCCAACCCCATTATTTTTATATGGAGAAGTTATTGCGGGTGTCAAACTTTTAATTTTATAAATTGTTATTTTGTTTTTGTGATTAGTGTTACATATTCTATGTGTCATCGTATATTTAGTTGTATAAGTATTTGAATATTTTCAGATTCCTATACATCAAAATTGTACCATAATCAAACTGGATAACATGGTTGATGTTGGTTATTTGTTTGTTTTTAAGTTATTTTTAGTTTGATTCAAATACCTAAACCGAAATATGGTTAATTTTGATACAAATATCTAACAATTAATCTTTCAGACATATTAGTTTTGGATATTTTTAGGTTTATGTCAATCAAAACTGAATCCATCCGGACGTAGGAGACTCGACTCAAACCCACCGGAAAATTTATAATATTTGAATGAGTCTAATTTCAAAACAAAACAAAAATTAATGCCCAAAATAAACAATTTGTACCTAAGCGGGTACCCGAATGTATGTGCAACTGATTCTGTAAACAAATAAAAAAGAACTCATTGTTAATCATTTTGAATTCTTGTCACAAATGGAATAATTGCATTCAAACATATCAAATTATTATGGTTATATGTAAACAAATGATGTCAAAATATTATATTAAAGATAATTAATGATGTACTTAAAAAAAGTGAGAAAAAGAATGTAAAAGATATATAAAACACTTCAAAATAGGTTAGTTTAATAGACTATACTTTACTTTATTTGTCTACTTTTCTTACATAAATCCAAAGAAAAAAATTATAAAATTTTACATATTATTATTTTTTGGAGATACATGTTGGGTTCGTGCAACCACTAAAAATCTAGAAGCATTGCTAAAGATCAAATTCAGCCTAGATGTATCGCTATCGGTGAAACATCTTTACCATAACCTTACTAGAAAATGAGCAACGAAGTGATCAAATTTTTTGAAGAACTTAAGAGTTTCTTGAAGAATGAAGGCTTGTTCAAGATAAAGATTGTGAATGTGAGAGAGTTAGAGAGATGAAGGATTTTGGTATGTGTAACTATCTAATACTTCCATGACTAGCTCGATAATAAACTTTCATAATTATTTAAAAAGTTCTAGAAGAAGCATTTGACACCAAATATGTAAGAGTAATGACAATAGCGAACTATGAAATAGTTGCATTTTTTTCAACAAAATTAAGAGCAAATACATCATTGGTTATATATAAAATGGATGAGATGAAATTGACTTAGAGATTAATCTTATAGCTTCTGATATTTATTATCACATATATTGGAATCAATCACATATATCATTTGTTATACAAGAAACATACTTATTTCGTATGATACTTATTTCAAAATCAGTGTACTAAAAATGTCCTCCACATTTGAAATTTTTTATTTCGTAACATCGAAACACATATTGTAAGGTTTGATGTCGTTTCGACTAACTTTGGAATATAACCAAGCTTATTTTCAAAGTTGGCAATTAAAAAATAAAGGAAAATTGAAAAAAAATAAAGGAAAATTAAATGAAAAATGAAGGAAAAAATAAATTGATAGATGAGACTGAACAAATGACTAAACATGTTAGGGAACCAAATGTAGGTGTACTGAAGATTGATGAGTGAGTTTCAACCAAAATGGTTAACGAAGAGAAATTGATAGCCATTTGATGGCAAGCATACATGCAACAGATGAACTGAAAGCCCTTCGAGAAACTGTGAGATATTTTATATAGCTCATATGTTCAAAGAAAAGACTTAATGCAATCATTTGGTTCTAGTTACCGGGTACAATAGTACAAATGGTCAACACTACTGGATCATACAAAACATGTGGGGTGTTAAGTGAAAGAGATAAATGATTTGGGAGAATAGCTCAAAAAATTAGCTGTGGTAAAGGCTATCATTCTCTATTCTCATAAATTGTCTACCATGTGGTATGTTTTACAAAAACACTATTTATTAGTTATTTTACGTTCCACATTTGATTAATGAATGTTATTCAAACATGTATTTTAATATAGTTTAAAATTTTGCATTCTACATTTAATATAGTTCCACATTGTTGTTTGAATGATTATTTTAAAATTTATTTTAAAATGTAGTGTTAATTTTTTTTTTTTTTAAATTACCCATTGAATCAAAATCTAGTGTTAATTAATGAATGATTTACATCAAAATTTTAAAATCTAGTGTTGTTAAATTTTTAAAGATTTTAATTTATTTGTATTTTAAACTTATTTTTAATTATCTATTGTGGAATTTATGAATAACTGAATGAAATCAAAATTCAAGACATATTGAAGAGATCTTTAGAATTCATAAACTTAAGCTATCCTAAAATTTTAAAATTTGATGGATTGCAAAACGTTGATAATTGATTTTATAGTTATGATAAACATAGAGATAAAAGGGACATAATTCCCCTCCAATATGACAATATCTCCAACAATGGTTGTTGCATTATCTAAGAGACATTTAATAAAAACAAACAAGCAAATCAAATTCACGGTTTTGACAATATCAAATAATAATAATAATAATAATAATAAATAAGAAACAGACAATAAATGAACTAGTGTTTTGGTCTTTGGTAGGAAACAACACACCTTTCTAATGTTGTTATCCGCCATGGCTTCCTAGTTCCCGAGCCAATCTTCCGAAATACAGCCAATCGATTACTGTTCTCGTGGTCCCCGTTCTTCCTCAAATCTATATTTATTTTATTTTGGTTCGCATATTTTAGTTAATAGCATTCAAATCCCTAAGGGTACATGAACTTTTAATTTGAGCCCTTCATGTCTAATCATTGGTGATACCAGAAAACAAATGGAAACAATTTAAATATTTTAGTTTAGTAGTTAATCCTACAAAAGTCATACATAAAGTTATGATAACATAAAAGGGACATAATTCCCATCACATAGGACAATATCTTCGACAGTAGTTGTTGCATTATCTAAGAGACATTGGTAAAGACACCCGCACGCTTGTTTGATCTTGTGTTATACCTTGGTCTCTTCACAGCTCTCTCGGAATTTTCATGGCATTCTCCTGCGAAAAAGAAATGAAAGATTAAAACATACTTCCCTTGCAAAAAGATTAAACACAAATTTCCTCTCCCTCCAAAACAATGTCTATAACAAACTTGAGAAATGATTCATATTTCATACCTTTCTGACAGGGTTTAAGCCTGCAGAAACTGTGCTCAATCTCTCTACAAAAAACATTGCAGACCTTAGCTTGAAAGACTTTGGTCTTGTCACAAGAATCCTTGGCTACAAACGTGATGAAGTAAATGTATCCTTTATTCCTGTACAGATTTGCTTTCTCGACCTCAACAAATTCAAAACTGGTCCCCTGTTTTTTTTTTTACAGGAATCAAATATAATAAAAATAAATATAATAAGAAATAGACAACTGAACTGAAGTAGTGTTTGGTCGGAAACAGGACACACCTCTCTAACGTTGTAATCCGCAATGGAATCCTGAGCCAATCTTCCGAAAAACTGCCTATCGGTTTCTGTTATTAAGGTTGAATGGCATTCATCGAGAAACGAAGGGTAGAAATCGAAAAGGCATCGGAACTTGTAAAAATCCACGTCAAATCCCTTTATTGAACAAAAGTAAAAACAACTTAGAAACTATCAAATCAAATCAAATCAGAGATTCTGAGAAGGTAATAGAGCGAGAGAGAGAGAGAGGGACCTGTGACTTCCTGATCTGTTTGTTGATGAGATTGCGCTCCTCCTGATCTGTGTACTTTGGACTCGTATTGTCCTCTTTCCCTCGGATCCTCTCCAACAGAAGTTTATCCTCCTCGGTCACTTCTCCAAAGATAGAGTAGTTGAAGCATGCAACCACGCATCTAGGATTTAACGGATCACTGATGATTTCGTAGTCTATTCTACTCGATGAAGCCATGACGAACCCTAATTCCGCCGTAACTAAAATTGTTCCCGTTCTCCCTCAAAAACTATTATAGATACTCCTTTTATTTTGGTTCGCATCTTACATTTAATAGCACTAAAGCCCCCCAATGTTTTAGCTTTTTTTAGATGTACCCCATAACTAGTTTTTGAAATTTAATGAAAACCTCCCAACTACCCATTGGTAAAGTTTGAACCCATTAACTCTTTCTCTGGCCAACTTTGAACCCGTCAAGGCGTCAACTAAAATTGGAATTTTGTGGGATTGGATAACAACTATGCAAAATTTTCCGTAATCTTAATTATCTTTTATTTTACATAGACTTAAAAATTAAGAGTTTTCTCCTTGGTAATTATCATTTATTTAATTGGTATATTTTTCACAACGTTTTGCATTTCATAAGATTGTTTTTAATTGTGTACGTTTATCATAATTTAATATGAAAAAACTGTATTTTTAGTATGGTATTTAGAGTCACTCTTTATTTTATTTATACAACCTTCAAATCTTTAACTCCAGCATTGCTTTGAAAAATAAGGTCTTCATCAATATGAACAACATTATCAAACTATCCTCAAAAATACAATTTGACATGGACTCTCTAAGGCCTTATTCTACTAAAGAAAACACACCATTTGAACCACTGAAGAGACGAACCCTGAGTACTCTAAGTCTAAGGTATACTCTTATCAACGCTCGCATTAGTACTATCGACCCACTTATTTTCTTCAAGCTTGGGCCACTCTTAATTTTACCTATGTGAAACCATCTCGTGGAGTGGACACATCAGTTGAAATAGTGTTACAAAAAAGTTTTTTGAAAAAACACATAATGGTGGATAAGTTTTTTATATTTTAGTAGTTGTCCTACAAATAGGAAATCAATCCCTTAATATATCTCCGACATCCGCACGCTTGTTCGATCTTGTATTATACCTTGGTTTCTTCACAACTCTCTTAGAATCTTCATCGCATTCTACTGCCAAAAACGAAAATGAAACATCAAAACATACTTCCGTTGCAAAGACACAGCACAAGTTTCCTCTCTGAAACTTTATACGATGTGTACAACAGACTTGAGATATGGTTATAGTACCTTGTTGACCGGGTTTAAGCCTGCAGAAACTGTGCTCAATCTCTCTACAGAAAACATTGCAGACCTTAGCTTGAAAGACTTTGGTCTGGTGGCAAGGATCCTTGGCTACAAACGTGATGAAGTAAATGTAACCTTTACTCCTGTATAGATTTGCTTTCTCAACCTCAAGAAAATCAAAACTGGTCCCCTGTTTTTATTTTTACCAAAATCAAATATAATAAAATAAAAATAATAAAAAATAGACAAAACTAGTATTTGGTCTGAAAAAGGACACACCTCGTTAATGTTATAATCCGCAATGGATTCCTGAGCCAATCTTCCGAAAAAGATCCTATCGGTTTCTCTTATTAAGGTTGAATGGCTTTCATCAAGAGAGGAAGGGTAGAAATTGAAAAGGCATCGGAACATGGAAAAATCCACGTCAAAGCCCTTTTTTAAAACAAAAGTAAAAACAACTTAGAAACTATCAAATCAAATCAAATCAGAGATTCTGAGAGAGACCTGCGAGTTCCTTATCTGTCCGTTGATGAGATCTCGCTCCTCCTGTGGTGTGTACTTTAGACTCGTATCGCCCTCTTTCCCTCGGATCCTCTCCAACAGAAGCTTCTCCTTCTCGTTATCTTCCCAGAGAGGTATAAAGCCTGCAATCACACATTGTGGATTGAACGGATCACTGATGATTTCGTAATCTATTCTACTCGATGAAGCCATGTCAAACCCTAATTCCGACGTAACTAATTGCTCCCCGTTCTCCTCAAAATCTATATACTTTTTTTTGAAACTAATTGATCCCCGTTCTCAAAATCTATATACTTCTTTTTTTTTTTAATTTTGGTTTCGCATTTTACAGTTAATAGCACTAAAGCCCCCCCCCCCCCCCCCCCCCCCCCCCCAAAGTTTTATATTTAAGAGATCGTACACCATAATTAGCTTTTGTAATTAATGAAAACTTCCGAACTATCATTTGGTTAACTTTGAACCCATTAACTAAAATTGTAGGCTCTAAACTAACAATAGAAATGATTATAGAAAGAATGAAAGAAAACAAAATCCTTACTAATAAAAGGAACCTTTTGAGGATCCGTAGAGCGTCCACATCAGCAAAAAAAATTTCTCCCGAAAGATGACACGTGGCATAAAATATAGTTTTACATTTTAATATTACTAATTTTTTGAAAATTATAAATAAAATGTAAACAAACAACATAAAAATGGAAAAACTACATTAAACATAAGTAAAATTACCATTTTTCACTTTAAAAAAAAGACGGCTTATCTCCATAATATAACATTACCGTTTTATAAAACAAAAACAAAAAACATTATATATAATTTCGAAAATAATAAATATATGTAAACATAAAACATAAAAAATGGAAATACTACATTAAACATATGTAAGATTACCATTTTACATTTTGATTTAAAAAAAAAAATATGTAAACATACAACATAAAAAATAGAATTTATTAGTCCTTTTGAGGCTCCATAAAGCGTCCACATCAGCAAAAAAAACTTCTCCCGAAAGATGACACGTAGCATAAAATATAGTTTTACATTTTAATATTACTAATTTTCGAAAATTATAAATAATATGTAAACATACAACATAAAAAATCCTTACTAATAAAAGGAACCTTTTGAGGATCCGTAGAGCGTCCACATCAGCAAAAAAAATTTCTCCCGAAATATGACACGTGGCATAAAATATAGTTTTACATTTTAATATTACTAATTTTTTTGAAAATTATAAATAATATGTAAACAAACAACATAAAAATGGAAAAACTACATTAAACATAAGTAAAATTACCATTTTTCACTTTAAAAAAAAGACGGCTTATCTCCATAATATAACATTACCGTTTTATAAAACAAAAACAAAAAACATTATATATAATTTCGAAAATAATAAATATATGTAAACATAAAACATAAAAAATGGAAATACTACATTAAACATATGTAAGATTACCATTTTACATTTTGATTTAAAAAAAATAATATGTAAACATACAACATAAAAAATAGAATTTATTAGTCCTTTTGAGGCTCCATAAAGCGTCCACATCAGCAAAAAAAACTTCTCCCGAAAGATGACACGTAGCATAAAATATAGTTTTACATTTTAATATTACTAATTTTCGAAAATTATAAATAATATGTAAACATACAACATAAAAAATGGAAAAACTACATTAAACATATGTAAGATTACCATTTTTCACTTAAAAAAAAAGATGGCTTATCTCCATAATGTAACATTACCGTTTTATAAAACAAAAACAAAAAACATTATATATAATTTCGAAAATAATAAATATATGTAAACATAAAACATAAAAAATGGAAATACTACATTAAACATATGTAAGATTACCATTTTACATTTTGATTTAAAAAAAATAATATGTAAACATACAACATAAAAAATAGAAAAACTACATTAAACATATGTAAGATTACCATTTTTCACTAAAAAAAAGACGGATTATCTCCATAATGTAACATTACTATTTTGTAAAAAAAAATTATCTATAATTTCGAAAATAATAAATAATATGTAAACATACAACATAAAAAATGGAAATACTACATTAAACATATGTAAGATTATCATTTTACATTTAAAAATAACAATAATATGTAAACATACAACATAAAAAATGGAAAAACTACATTAAACATATGTAAGATTATCGTTTTTCACTAAAAAACGGCTTATCTCTATAATGTAACATTACCATTTTATAAAAAAAAAAGAAAAAAACATAAATATAACTATCTGATTATTTGTCCAAGTTCTTCTATTAAACATTGCCGTTTTACATTAAAAATGAAAAAATACTTTAAGATTTAAACATCTATCTTAAAATATAAAATATCGATATTAACTAAATATAGATATTAACTATAATATAGTTTGTCTTCACAATACTTCCACAAATACATTTAGTTAAATAAAATATAGATATTAACTAAAGTATAAGAAAGAGAAATACTCAATATATAGAAAAATAAATAATAAGTAAATATTATATATATATAAATATACGAATTATATATACAATAATAAGTAAATACACAATTTTTAAAAAATAGAAGGAGTACATTAAATATCAAACATCTATCTTAAAATGTAAAATATAGATATTAAGTAAATAGAAAGTATAAGAAAAAGAAACACACAACTTAGAAACAATGGAAAAAGTATATTAAGATTTAAACATCTATCTTAAAATGTAAAATATAGATATTACGCAAATAGAAAGTATAAGAAAAGGAAATACACAATTTAAAAAAATAGAAAAAATACATTAGTATTTAAACATCTATCTTAAAATGTAAATCTATCTTAAATTATAAAACTATTAGTAAATAGAAAGTATAAGAAATAGAAATACACAATATAAAGAAAAATAAATAATAAGTAAATATATAATATAGGTAAATACCCAATTTAAAAAATGGAAAATTACATTATGATTTGAAAATATATCTTAAAATTTAAAATATAGATATTATGTAAATAGAAAGTATAACAAATTGAAATATACAATTTAAAAAAAAAATGGAAAACGTACATTAAGATTTAAACATCTATCTTAAAATGTAAAATAGAGATATTAAGTAAATAAAAAGTACAAGAAATGGAAATACATATACAGGAAAATAAATAATAAGTAAATAATTTAAATATATAATATATGAATTATATATATAATAATAAGTAAATACACAATTGTTTTTTAAATGGAAAAAGTTCATTAAGCATGGAACATCTATCTTAAAATGTAAAATATATAATATAAGTAAATACACAATTTAAAAAAAATGGAAAAAGTACATTAAGATTTAAATATCTATTTTAAAATAAAAAATATAGATATTACGTAAATAAAAAAATAAGAAATGGAAATAAACATTAAAAAAAATGGAAAAAGTACATTAAGATTTAAACATCTATTTTAAAATGTACATATATCTTAAAATGGTAGTAAATTATATAAAAATAGAAATACCACATTAAACAAAAAAAAATGTATAGTTTTACTTCAAGAAAGTCCCTATAAAACATATTATTCCATCAACATCAACCTCACACTATTAAGGAAAATTTCAAAGCACTCGAGCAAAAATTATTCATGGGAATTGAATTGCTTTTCATAGACTCAAAGGTATTCTTACAAATTTAAATTAATCTAATCCATAATTTTATTGTTATATTCATACTAACTCTTTCATGATCAAACTATTACAGTTAATAACTATTCAAGCGTTTATCCCGAAACACTTCATTCCCCGCCGAATCAGGTATTGGTTCATATTGGTTTAGTATTGTTTTTGGTTTACTAACCGGTTTAGGATGGTCCTATTGTAAATATAATTTAAGTTGGTTTAGAATATATTATGCTTAAAATAATTTAAATCAAATAATAGTTATATTATGCTTAAAATATAATTTTGGAGAGTTTTCAAATATAGTTTACAGAACATTATAGGTGATGAATTTAATTTATTAAATTCATTTATTACTTAAAAATAAGTTTTTTTTAAAACATACTGAGTTATAAATATAAATGATGGATTGGTGAGTATAACATGAAGACAAAAATATAAATATTTGATTTTCAAGATAAGAAATTCAGCTTTTATTCAGTTACTTAATACATAATATCTTAAATTTTTTTTAAAAAATATACATAATTTATATATATTGATTAATCTTCCAAACTTAAACTATTATATTATATATGAATAATATTTTTAAATAAAAATAATTTATGATTTAAAAAAAACAACAAATGGTTATTTTCAAATAGTGGATGTAATTTACATTATACTATCATTTAACAAGTATTAGATACGTTTTGATATATCATTTTTTTCTATTTCCAGAAAACAATAAATTGTTAAACATCAAAGTCATCTAGGTTAAGTATACGAACAGCACAAATTCAAACATCACAAAAAATATTTACATAAACATTATAATACAATAATTTAATCAAAAAATACAATTAAAAAAAAAAATATTCAAAAGAATAGTTATATACTTAATATTTGAAAATCAAAAATATTTTTGCTACAATTGTACTTACCTGGCCAAGGAGATCGACCATCTTTTTACGGATCGATCGATTGTTGAGCATGTAGTCGATCCGAAAATACTCTGCAGTTTAATTAAATATCTAAAATATTTATTCCAACACTCAACAGATAGTTTTGCTAAATATGATAACTTGATAGCCAACAAAATTACAAAAGAAAATATTTAAATAGTAAAAAATATGTTAATTTAACGTGTTAAAATTTAAAAATAAATTTTAGTCATGACATGCATCTTAACATTTATATAAATATATATCATAACCTAAATATAAATAATATAACAATTTAAACTAGAAAAAAAAAATAAAAATCCCGGGCGTAGCCCGGGTTAATCCCTAGTAATAAGAATGAAAAAGAACATATGTTATCAATTGTTTCTTATCAAATTTGATAAGAAATGTATTAGTTCTATAATTTTTTTTTTACAAAAAAGGTTGAATGGAAGGGAATCATATGAAAAAAATTCAAATAAATAGTGTAATTTTAAGGAAATTTATTTTCATTCATTGACTTGATCACCATTTAAAATCTGTAATTTTGTTTTACCGATTTTTAAAAATAAAATAAAAAAGCTTAGTTTGGTTCTTCTCCTCCTAAATTATCTTTTCATTCACTTGGTCACCATTTAGTTTGGTTTGTTAAAAAAAATGTTTCTTCTCCTCCTATGATTCATGGGATTGGATACCCACAATTGAGGATTGCATTATACTAAATTATCTTTTGTTCTACACAATTAAGGTTTAAAAGTTTTCCCTTTTATTTGTTTCATGCTGTCAAAGCTACGTTTGTGTTCAGCGTCTAAAGTTGGTTGTAAGCTTGGTATATGTTCACAAGTATATTATCTATTATGTACGTGGTCTTTTTATATGTCGACTCGATGCTTTTCATTGGAAGAAAACCATAGAGAATATGTGGTCAGTTACAAAAAAAGTGGTGATATGATAAACTTTTTTTTATTAATACCATTTTATCTACAAAAAGCTCAAACTGAAGAACGGCATATCCAAAACAGAGCAAGAAACAACATATTCAGTGTAAAACAATAATAGTAAACACAACTCATGCGTAATACATAAATTCATTCGATGTCCCCAAATCCATATGAGTTGTGATCTCTAAATTGTAATCATCTTCATTTTGTTCCTTTTCTTTATGACAATCAATTTGCATATATTCATTTTCTAACCTTTTGACAAGTGAAAGTATGGGTTATTTTGCAATTTAAAAACATTTCAGTCAAATGTGACTTAGATTCATTCATAAGCTTGAAGACCCTTTCTTGTTTCAAACAGCAAATTCGTGAAGAAAAATTGATCGTGAAAAAAAAACTCATTTGCGCACCAGGGAACTGATTTGGATTTTGACCAGTTAACATATCATATGCTAAGCTTTTTTCGATCCAATTTACTTTTCTTAAATTAATCTAGCCATGTATATTCCAGCTAGTAAAACAAAACTCAAAATGATTTTTTTTGGTTAATCAGAATAAAATAAAAATACAAATTCGTAGAAAAGGCTCTTGCGCTCAGACGTTTGTTTGGAAGAATTTGCTTATTTATCTATTGGGCCCATCATTATGAGCTCAAATGCCGTTTGTTACGATTATCAACTGCTAATAATTGGCTGAGATCCCTATCATTCGTAATATAAAAATCTTTTGAGGTTTGGATACAAATAAGAAAGCATATTTGGAAAAAGAAGATACCAGAAAGTGAGAAAAGGGACATAATTCCCATCAAATAGGACAATATCACCGACAATGGTTGATGCATTATCTAAGACACATTGGTAATGACACCCTTGTTCGATCTTGTGTTATACTTTGGTTTCTTCACAGCTCTCTTAGAATCTTCATCGCATTCTCCTGCCAAAAACGAAATAAAACATTAATACATACTTCCCTTTAAAAGATAAAACACAAGTTTCCTCTCCAAAACAAGTGAACAATTAATCAGACAGGCTGAAAAAACCTCCATACAATGTTTATACCTTTCTGACAGGGTTTGAGCCTGCAGAAACTGTGCTCAATCTCTCTACAGAAAACATTGCAGACCTTAGCTTGAAAGACTTTGGTCTGGTCGCAAGGATCCTTGGCTACAAATGTGATGAAGTAAATGTACCCTTTATTCCTGTACAGATTTGCTTTCTCGACCTCAACAAATTCAAAACTGGTCCCCTGTTTTTTAGAAAAGAAAATAAAAACAAATATAATAAAATAAATAAAATAAGAAATAGACAACTGAACTGAACTAGTTTTTTGGTCGGAAAAAGAACACACCTCTCTAATGTTGTAATCTGCAATGGATTCCTGAGCCAATCTTCCGAAAAACTGTCTATCGGTTTCTGTTATTAAGGTTGAATGGCATTCATCAAGAAACGAAGGGTAGAAATCGAAAAGGCATCGGAACTTGGAAAAATCCACGTCAAATCCCTTTATTGAACAAAAGTAAAAACAACTTAGAAACTATCAAATCAAATCAAATCAGAGATTCTGAGAAGGTAATAGAGCGAGAGAGAGAGAGAGGGACCTGTGACTTCCTGATCTGTTTGTTGATGAGATTGCGCTCCTCCTGATCTGTGTACTTTGGACTCGTATTGTCCTCTTTCCCTCGGATCCTCTCCAACAGAAGTTTATCCTCCTCGGTCACTTCTCCAAAGATAGAGTAGTTGAAGCATGCAACCACGCATCTAGGATTTAACGGATCACTGATGATTTCGTAGTCTATTCTACTCGATGAAGCCATGACGAACCCTAATTCCACCGTAACTAAAATTGTTCCCTTCCTCCCTCAAAAAACTATCTTAGATACTCTTTTTATTTTGGTTCTCATCTTTCATTTAATAGAACCAAAGCCCCCAAAGTTTAAGGGGGGTGTATTGGACTGGTGATTTTAAAGAGTTTTAGAGTGTTTTAATTTTGGTAGGATTTAGGTGAGTTTTGGTAGGACTGGTGTTATTCGAGTGATTTCATTTAAAGTTTAAAAATTAAAATCAAATCTGTAGGTGATTTGGTAAGATGTTTTCTAAAAATTTCAGAGTTCTTTAGGTGATTGTTGAAATGAGAACAGCTTGGATCTCAATATTGATAAATATCTGTGATGGAAAATTATAAGGAATTTTCGTTTCAGCAAAAAGTTTTTAAGTAACCCGCAGCAGCCACAATAATTCACAAGACTCATAGAACTTCGAAGCTACAATGTAAAACTTTAGCCGTATTAATTAATGCCTCTGCAGTTACAAGTGAAAAACTGCAGTCACCATTTGAATTGTGTTTTCTTGACAAAGCTACCTTATTCGGGCAACTATGGAGGTTAGAACTTCTGCCTGCGGAGAAGAAATAGAAATGGAATGGCTTCTCTGTGTGAGTGATCACATTGTAGAGATGACCACACATTTTGAGATGGAGCCAACAAACTTGAGGTACAGATTACACATAGCTTATTGTGGAATTGGATATGTTAGGTTGATCACTTGTTCTTTCTAGTTCTCTGTTTGAGGAAGAAGAACACTACATTCTTCGGTAGTGTCTCAGATTTTTAGTGCCATGGTTACTGATTAAATGACTTGCAGGCCAATATCAAGATCTTTATGTTAATTTTGGTGGCAAAGGAGGCCTCATCTTTCTCCTTCAATCTCTGCAGGAGGTATTAGATAGATTTAAGGAGACAGAGTTTTGGAATGTCGATCAAGGAATCATGGCACCCGAATCAGCAGCAGATGGATCATATTCTTTTCGAATCTGGTGGCTGCAGTTCATCCAAAACCATAAACATGATTTCTAATAGATCAACAATTCACACCAAGACAGTCAAACTTCTCAAAGTTTGCAAGACAGTGGAATCCCCAATATTTTTGCCTCTGTTATACGAATATAGAGTTCATCATCATTAAAGCCAAATATTGACGAACGTTAACCTTTCAATCACTGCAAGTTTCTTTTCTGAATGCTCTCACAATGAACAGAAACCCAGTTCCAGATTCTCCGTGTCAATTAATCATGATTCATGGCTCACCAGCAATAGAGTTTAGGCAAGCCACTGATTCATAAGAGAGAGATTGAGAGATAAAATAATTGAGAATGACTGATTATACAGAGAAGAATAATTTTATTCAGATTTCAGCATAAGAATAAAAGGATCTGAAATAGTTCTGCAATTTTGTTTCCCGATTGTTTCTTATGAAGTCTCTTCAAATAACATATGCAAAGGTGAGTTTTCTATACCTACAAATTATAACTAAAAATGGATGTAAAGTATTCTAAAATCCCATTCACAATTTTTTCTTCCAGGATATTACTTAGCTTTGAATAACACTGGATTTGATTTCAATTTTATAAATTATTAGTTGAATAACATGAGATTACAAGTGATTTGAGATGATTTCAGATAAGTTCTATGTTCAATAACACATGATTTGGATTTTGTTTTTAAAATCACCAGTTGAATAACATGGAGTTTTAAACAAACCCTATAACCCTTTAAAATCCTAAGTTCAATACACCCCCCTTAGTGTTAGTTCGTACCCCCATAATTAGTATTTGAAATTTAATGAAAACCTTCCAACTAACTTTGATCCCATTAACTAAGATTGTAATTTTTTTTTCTTTAACTTCAAATTTACTTATTACGGATAATGTGAACATACATAGTCAGAGTGCAAAGACGATGTAATTTTTTAAATGGATAACAGCATGGAAATTTTTCCGTAATCTTAACTATATTTTATTTTACATAGAATTAAAAATTTAAGAGTTTTTTTCCCTTGTTTCACATGTCATCAGTTACATTTGTGTAAGCCTCTAAAGTTAATAAACTTGATGTATTTTCACAAGTACTGTATATCATCTTTTATTTAAGTGGTCTATTTTTCTCAACGTTTTGCATTTCATATGATTGTTTTTAATTGTGTACGTTTATCTTTATCATAATTGAATATATGAAAAAATAATTAAAAAAAATAATATGAAAAACATATTTTTAATATGGTATTTAGAGTCACTCTTATTTTATTTATACAACCTCCAAATCTTTTACTCCAGCATTGCTTTGAAAAATAAGGTCTTCATCAACATGAACAACATTATCAAACTATCTTCAAAAAAAATATTTGACATGGAATCTCTAAGGACGTATTCAACTAAAGAAAAACACACCATTTGAGTTACTGAAGAGATGAACCCTGATAACTCATCGGTCATACTATCTGGTTCGCGTTGAGCGGTCTTCTGCCGGTTACAGAACATTCAAGTTTTTGATTGCCTTCTAAGGTAAGAAAAGAAAGGTATCTTGTGAGACAAGCAACACTTAGTGCTTCTGGAGACCGGTTAAGCAACAATCGGAATAGATCACTCCCGGTTCAATTTTTGGTTGAAAGATATTTGTATCTTACAAGAAACAAGAGACTATTTGAATGTACACAATACACATCACTTTTTTTTTTGCTAAATTGTAAATATCATTAGAATGAAGAGAAGATTTTACATGAGCAAGATCTTAAATTATAAATCTATCTTGGCAAAAAAAGGAAAAACAAGATGGATCACCATTTGACTAAAGCTTTTACACAAATAAGGTCATCTCAACCAGCAGGCCATAAGCGAACAGAAGCCCTTCCTATGCTTCCTTGCTGAGATTATGTTTCTCATCTCCTTATCGACAAAGTAAAATACTGACGCAGCAGGGAGAGAGATGTGGTTGTGGATCAAATTGTTTCTTTGTTTCCAAAGATGAAAAATGATCGTTTGAGTAGCGAGCTTCCGCATGAGCTTCAGCTTCACAGGCGCAGCAGCTCTTATCCAAGATAGAAGTTCTAACCAATCCATAAAGCTGGACACTGGCGGGCCGCACCTGACGAAGACCTCTCTCCAGACGTCGAGGCTGTATTCGCAGCGCAGAAAAAGGTGGTCTCTGGTTTCTATGCTTCTCGAGCAAAAGGGACAGTCCGTGGCGATGGCCATCCCCCAAGCCGCTAGCCTGTTCCTTGTAGCCGCTAGCCTGTTCCTTGTACACATCACTTTACATGCAAAAGGCAGCGCACCTTCCTTTACATCTCCGGTACAGACCTGTTCGACAGTCTATATTCGATTCTGAGGCTCATGAAGCCATTCATATTATGATTTGTAAACTTCGCATGGCCACTGGAATCATATGATATAAAAGCGTGACATATTTGTATTTAGTTTATGTTATATGAATTAATGTTTTGTTACCTTTATTTTTTTTATAATCAGGAAAACTTTCGTGGGCAAAAGAGTTTTCTCTCTGACGCTCTTCTCGAGGCGCCGCACAGCTCTTCAGAATGGAGGCCAGCCACCGCAGCTCAGCCAGTCACGTCCTCTCCTTCTTCTAATCAACACCGTCGTCCCGCCCACCACCGTCTGAGTAAGCTCGTTTCTCCTCTTCCAGTCTCAATGGTGAATGCTCCTCCTCAGCCATGTTCAAGACCTCCGCCAGATCCGCCACCGTGTAAGCCTCCTCCAGTACTGTTTGAGTCTCTCACTCCAATCAAGCCGCCAGAGCCGCCAGACCCTCCAGATGCAGCCCTCATCTTCGTTCTGGTCCCGTTCGTCGATGAATCCCACTACCCCTCTCCTCATATGGTTACTCAAGCTGCAGATCTGGAATCCTCTGTCTCAGTTGTGGTGTCTGAAGCTACAGAGCTTTCAACCTCTCCAGTCTCTCATATGGTAGCAACCAGTTCTGAACCTTGCTCAATTCTTATAAATCAACTTCTCAGAGTAATCACAGTGAAGGGTATCTCTGTAGACATGAGTTTACCATGTTTGTTCCACTACGAGACACATGTGTCAAACTCAGCCATAAGGGCCTTGTTTGTTCCACTGCTAGACATCTGTGTAGACGTGAGTATATTGGTACTGAGTATATTGGCACTGTGGCTAGCTGTTCTCAAGCCTCTCTCTCTCCAGTACGCAGCATTGCAAAGTCTTGAGGACTGCACTTTGGATGTTGGTACATTGGCAGTGGGTTGTTTTGTGGCTACAGTTCTGCTCAATGTTTACAGCTCAGATGCTTTCCACCGTCTAGCTTCAGGTTACAGGGTTCACCTAGCCCAAAGTTTACTTTCAGTGTCATGTTACAGGGTTCACCTAGCCCAGAACCAGTCTCAAGCGCAAGGAAAAGCCAAAGAAGCAAACAAAGTAACTTCTCTCCATCAAGATTGGGTCAGAAAAGCACCAAGTAGCCATCTCGACAGCAGTTTCATATCATGTATGACTGAAGCGGCCTGGAACAAAGACAAGTTAACAACAAGATTGGGATGGGTCTTCTCGGGTCCAGGTCCGGAGACTCCAAACGATGGATCTTTGGTTGAAAGCTTCATCAGCTCACAGTTTATTGTAGAGGCCATCATGATTCGATTGGTACTTTGCATGGCGCTAACCTTGGAGTTCTCCACACTCAAGGTTCTCTCCGACAGTTTAACGCTCATCCGAGCTATCTCCGGCAATCTTCAGTCAAAAGAAATCATTGGAATTGTGAAAGACATCCAATCGATCTCCTCTGAGTTTGCAACAATTTATTTTTCGCACTTCTCTAGTTTAACTAAAAAGGCTAAGGCTCTTCAGCCTTTTTTATTTTGTAATGGACTTCATGAATTGAGTTCTTTGGAGCTCAACTCAAATTAGTTTTTCTTTAATGAAATATTTCAGTGACAAAAAAAAAAAAAAGTTTATGTTATATGAATTATATCGACAAGGGTATAATAATTGGGAAGAGATAGCGAGAGAAGAATGGCCTGAATTCTCTCTACACACTGACCAAACAGATGGCACGTCCCTGTATGTTTCAACATCAATTCAAATGCCTGTTAACGTCTTTTCACATCACTAGTTTTCTCGACTTTATTTTCATTTTTCTTCTATATGGTGGGTGACATTAAAGAAAAATCTACCCACTTTGGACTTATGAAAGAAAAGTCCAGTTTTTTGAAAAATTACTCACCGACCACCTTCCTAAATTTGGTATCTCCTCATTAACTTTTCCACACCTTTTCTGGAATTTATTTTCTCTTACAAATTATAGATAATATCAAATATGAATTATGAGATGGTCATTTAGCAGCAAACAAAAAAAAAAACTATTTATAATTATTTCTTTACGACTTCTATCCAAACGACAATCAACATGTGTTTTGATTTCTTTATGTTAACTAACAAAAAAAAACTATTATCAAAACGACAAACGTGAAACATATTCCAACAAAAAAAGCGTTTATACTTGCCACAGACATCCAATAATTGATTTGATTACAGACATAATTTCATACTCATTACAAACCTAATCACTGTATTAATGGATATTATCATAAAAGATTACATTTATATTTGTGTATTTAAATGTGCAAGAAGAAGATCACAACAAAAGTTACAAAAGCGTACTGTCTTGTCTTCTCTCTCTCTCTCGTCAGAGTTCAACAAAGAGAGAAATGGACGAACAGCGGAAGACAGAGTACGAGAGCGGAAGAGACACGGCGAAGATGGAAATGCCGACGCCGGTGATAATCTCCGGAGGAGACGATAACGAGGACGAGTATACCCCGGACGAAATCATGCAGCTCGTCGAGTCTTCTTTACCGACGACGACGAACACCGAGGGAACTAACTTTCCCGGCGAAGCGAGTTTCAGAGTGAGGTTCATCGACGATCCGTACGAGATTCCGGTGGCTGTCCAGTCATCTTCCGGCTACATCACGATCAACGTGAACGAGGAGAGCTGCGGTCCGTCGTTTTCAGACAGCGACGCTTCCGCCATGGCGAGCGTCGACGCGAGCGGACTGTTCGCAGGTTGCTGCCTCGGTTTCAACGGTGAAAAAGGCGGAGCGTGGGGTGCAAACAATGTAGGAGCGAGTGAGTGTGAGTGGGACGACGATTTGCTGGCGAGGTTTCTAGGTGAAGACAGTGTTTGACCAATGTGTGTCGTCTTGCGGAGAAAGCTTTCCAAGAGGTCGGGGGTATTTTGGTCAATTCGATGGACTGTAGCTAAGTGAAAATGATCTTGGCGCTGGTTGTTAATAGGAAAAAATCAGTAAATGGTAGTAAGGACTAAGGAGTAGAGTAGCTGCGTAATTTAATGTTGACCATTATGCGAAACCATGTCACATGACGGTACTAATGAGTATATGGTTTTAGCTTCAGGGAGCTATTATGTAAATTTTGCAAGTATTAAATCCCCCGTTAAAGTAACTGAATGCTTTAATTACGAACGAATCTCTATATTTGGTTGTTATCATCGTCTAAAGTAGTGGTGATTGATAAGATATGGATCTATTTAACTGGGCCTGTATGAAGGCCCAGTAACTTTATTTAATCCGCGTTTACACTGGCGGTAAAGTCTAACAAATATACAAACCTCACTGGTATTATTATTTTATTTGGATTTTATAATCAGTAATGTACATGTTGTGTATAATATGTTGTAGTAACAGTAACTGCACAATTCAATTATTGTTGTTGTCCAGCTCTGTCTCTATCTTCAAAGCAGAGCCAGAGAGACAAACAATGAAACAAGCTTTCTTCTGTCATAAAAACTCAGGATCAACCAGAAGAAAGCTTTCATGTTCTTTTGACCAGCGAGATTCCACTAGGATCACCACCCCACTCTTCAAATACAACTATAAGGTTCTGGGACTTGAGCCATGAACGAGGTACATGGTACCTGCAAAAAAAAGAAGACAGAGAGGGGACTCTCTATGAATCAAGATATGTACTAAATAGATGGAAAAACAAAGAAGCTTTTTGGCTTCACTCACCATCTTTGAGAAGCTTCACCACAATTACTCAAGCATTTCTTTGCGTCGAATGTTCCAGCGTAGTTGCAACGTCCACAGTTTCCTTGAGCTTTATAAGCAGGCCAGTGACGTCCAATGTTTCTACCGTTTATCCAAACATGACCTTTCCCCATTGTGTTCATGTCTATGGCCAATGGTTCGTTTCCTCCTGGTGCGGCAAAAGTTGACTGCATTGAAAAGAGAAAAGTTTTTCAGTTTTTTTCTGCATCGTATTAAAACTAGTTTTGTTTGTATTTACTCTTACCTTGTACCAGGTCAATGGTTGCTTCTTGATCACGTACGATCCTTGATTCCAACTCACAGAGGAACTGTCTGTATGAAGACTCATAGCTTCACCCTTCACACCAATCTGTTTCAAAACACATTTAAACAACATTGTTATGATCGGTTTGTTGTTATTACCATAAAACACAGAACTTAGATTTGGCTTTGAATTTCAAGGAGGAGACCTTATAGGACCATTTCCATTTCGACATGTCCCATGTTCCTGAGTTAACTCCCTTCAGTGTAACCGGTCCAAGAACCCCTTTGTTCCATGTCTCAAAGTGTTGACCAACATTCTGCAAGCAAACCAGAAACCACAAATCTGATAAACCTAATTCTATCTTTTAAGAGCGATAGATTATCCCATGAGGAACTAACCGGAAGACCAACTGCAACACTCAGCAGAGCAAGCTTGTTGACACCTGCGTGTAGTTTGATCTTCTGACTGAAGGTTAGCTTAGGGTGCGAAAGTCCTCCATAAGCACTTCCTGAAACAGACAAGTGCCAACAACGTTGTCAAGTTACAAGACTAGACTAGAAAAGATGAGACAGTAGAAGCTTCCATTTGTTTCTCTTATATTTACCTGCAAGCTGGCCGTTGACAAACACATGAAGAGCATGTCCAGCTGACCAAATGGTAAGAAGTGGATAATCACCAGTCTTCAAAAACCTCTCACCAGCACCAACTGTAATGCTGATAGCCACAACCAAATGAACCATGAGTTTTTTTGTGGATTTTAGAGATTGAGACAAGTTAAGAGAGTTTCAAAGTGTATATACTTACTCTGTTAGATACCAGAAATAGTCAGACTTGTCCCAAGTCATGCTTATCTGTTCCACAAGCCCGTTTCTTGCAAACGTATCACGTTCATTCGCAGAAGGAGTTGCTTCATTGAATGATTCCCAAGAGAATCTTGTACCAGTTGGAACCATATTCCTGTGTACTCTTGGTGCATTAACCTGTTTAAACACAAAGTTCAATTCAATCTAGAGAAGGTAAATTAAATAACCTTTTTATTGAAAAATAAGATTTATTTTATGACCTTTGCTGTGTTGTAATATTCTGTTTTACAATCCGGTAAAATACTGACTGACCAAGGAGGCAAGTCATATGGGAATCCACGGAACATAACTCTGGCTGCAGAGTTTGCATCATTGTTCGATAAAAACGCAGCACAAGATGACTTAGACCAGAACACATGAGCCTGAAAAACAACATTAAAATGATCAGTATAGCATAACCACAAGTTACAAAAAAATGATTTGATCTTGTACCTCTTGTTTAGCTCCAAGATATGTGACGGTTGCATCAGCAGAAACCAAAGCTGGCTCGCTGAGCTTGATGACTTTATGCAATGCTTTCAAGTGACTGTACTTTGGCTCTCTTGTTAAGCCTTTTAGAAGTAAACATAATCAGATTTAGCTGATCATTTAGGGTGATTTAATTGTGTTTATGGGTTTTAGTTATTACCGTATTCATCAAGAGGAGCGTCGTAGTCATAGCTTGAGGCCATGAACTCACCAGCTGTTCTGTCAAAATTCGTCCCTCCATGATACTACATAAAAAATGTATATACACAAAGATTGAGCGGAACAAAAGATTGATGTGCATTCATTTGTAACTCTGTTTTGATTTTATTACCATATAATAATTGACGAAGGAACCTCCGTTTTGTATGAATCTTGCAACTGAGTATGCAATATCTTCGACTGGTCTATACGGTACAGCCCCTCCAAACTCTGTATACCTGATATTTAGTTTACAGAGTTCATATATTGTGTTAGTTGTTTTAAAGCTAAGAAAAATGTTATCTTAAAATCTACAATTTGTATAAAACTGGAAAAAGGATTTTTATTTTATTTTCTGGGCATATATATATATATTGATGTTGTGACTTACCAACCAGTCCAATTCTCTGTCCACATCTTCGGCTTGTTGTTTGAGTTAGGTTTGAAATTTTCGCAGTAATAACCATTGCATGTGTCTATCTATAATTTGCATAAGAAAAAAAAAGAGAGAGAGAAAATCATCATAAATCGGGGAAGCTTCGTTCATATTCTTCTAGTTCAATCCCACAGAACCAAACCAAAAGATTAGATAAAACACTAGAGAAGTAAGAAACTTCAGTTTTTTTCCCCTAACAAAGCCAAACTACTTTATTGAAAAGATATCTATAATTAGAAAGAAAGAAAAGGAAAGAACATACAATAGGAGAAGGAGCATCCTCTTGCTTGCACATAATCCATGGAACACCTGTTGAGAGTCCTAATGCCATTTGAGCTACCCATTTCGTGTAAGCCTTTCCTGGTGCTCCAATTTCCCATTCCACTGGTCCATACTCATTCTCAATCTGTCAAAAAAATCATTTTACACAATAATTAAGAAAATATTTTAGTTTGAGCCCTCCATGTTTAATCAGTAGTTTATGATGGTATTTTATTGTAACAACAACAACAAATGTATGAAACAAACCTGTGCTAGAATGATGGGTCCTCCTTGAGTTTGAAACAACTTTTCTGCTTTCATCATCCATACAATCTTTTCAGTGAATTTCTTCATGGCAGCCTTTACAATATAATTTAAAGTTAGCACTAATCATCAAATAAGAAGAATAAATATTGTTAGTGCATGAGAGAAAAGTAGTTGGTTAAATTTGAACCTTGAAGGGTTCGTTATCCGTCCTAAAAGCCATACCGGGAACAAATTTGAGCCAAACCGGAAATCCTCTATAAAACCATTAAAATTAGTTTAAAATTAAGATAACCAATGAATTATTTATAGAAAATATTGTAATTCTATATTACCCGAAATTCCATTCTGCACATACATAAGGGCCTATTCTGAGATTAACATAGAGACCAGCTTGGTGTACCAACTTGATGAACTTAACCAAATCGTACCTGTCTCCAAAATAATACTGAACAAAAAAATAACACAGAAAAATTAGAAGAATGTGACTTGTGAGACTAGAAAATTAAGTTATGAATATTTCTTAAATTACATTTCCAGGAGAAGGTTCGTGGCCATTCCAAAAAACATAAGTCTCTATAACATCCAAGCCTCCTTCTTTGGCTTTCTGTATCAGACCAGGCCACATCTATACAAAACAGAGCATTCAATGAATCATGCATTTATGGCTTAGAATAAGAAAAAAGTTAATAGATTATGTAGATAATAAGCATGTGAAGTAAAAAGCTTTGAGAAAAACCTACACAAAATGAAACTAAGCCAATCAATTTCAGAAAACAGAGAGAAGGAAGGAAACTTAAATCAGAAGTTACAAAAATCCATTGAGAGGTTAAAAACCCACATTTAGATTCTGCAAAAGAAACATTGGATTAAAATGAATAAAGATTATTACCTCAGGGGTGCTTCGTGGATAGTGGATGGAACCTGAGAGAAGAATTCTTCTTTGTCCATTGATGATCACAGCTTTACGATCATAAGAGACTGTTGCTTTTACTGAACAAATCAATGATGAATAACAAAGAATCGCCAGAAAAATCCAGGCTTTATCTCTAAAATTCGACCCCATTTCTTTTGATTTCCCAGACAAATAAAAGAAAATTCTGTTAAGATGTGGTTTTTGGGTTTGGATATTGTTTTGGAGTAATATATATAATAAGGTGAGAGGCAGAGATGGTGATACATATAAGATGCTGTATGTATAGCTTATGGAGACTGGAGAGTAATCTTTTCTCTGTTAAAGATATAAATTATTTTGAGTCTGTCTAATCTCTCTGTTTTGTGCGGGTGGCTTTGAAATGTCACACAACATGTAATTTTATTTCTTTTTCTTTTTTAATTATTGACCACGTAGCTCAACCCTAATATAATAGGGGACTGGCGGATATTTGTAAATCTGTTTCCTGAAAACATTAATTTCCAAAGTTATATTATGGAGTAATAAATAATTTATGTGAAATGAATTTGTTTTTAATTATGAATTATGGATAAAAAATATGCTTAAACAAATAATTTTGATGATAAAGCTTGCAAATTAAAAATTGTAAAAGAAAGAATCAAGGGTAATAATTTCGTCAAAGTACAATAAAATTAATTAAAATTGACTTCTCTATTGAATTCTTACTTCTGAAATTAAAATAAGCTAGAAATGATGGTCAGTAATTACTTTTTGAATAATAAAGCTTGGGAAATTATATATCTACTACGAAAATAAATAAAAAAATACTCTTAATTGAAAAGATAGCCATGAATTATATTAACATATATTGTATACATATTGTCAACAGAAAAAAATCGTTATAATCAAAAACATTGTGGTACAAAACATTGGTTTTGTTGTGCTATACTGCTATAGATTATTCAATCCTTTTTGGAAGGTATGATTTACGCTTTTCAATGTATTATCAACTATCTAATTCATATAAAAAGTTTGGAAGAGTACAAAACGGTGTTTCTTTTTCTTTGTAAGCAAAAAGCAATTGTGTATCATACATATAGGTTAAAGTGTTGCTTTTCTTCGTAATGCAAGAAAGTAATAATGTGATAATTTTTTTCTACATACTGTATTTGCTCTTTGGTTTCGTCTTGAGAAAGTAAGTCAAGCCAAGTTGCCGCATTCATGGCGTAGTTAAAGCTCTACCTTCCACGGCACTTGGCCTAGAAAATCAGAAAGACATGCGGATCTAATTTGCATATCTCTCGCTACACGATATATCTAGAAGACTATAATTACATACCTCTAATAAATTTTACTATTTGTACTAAAAATTTGGATTTGATTTTGGTTTGGGTCTCTTTTTGTAAAGAATAAAATAAATAGAAAATTCTAATTTAATATATACTCTATGTATTTGAAAAATTAATGTTTTAGCATTTGCATACATATTAGTAAAAATTAAACACACACTTGTATCTATTGTTCTTTGGTTATGTTTTTAAATTTTATTTTCTTTCCAATAAAGTTATACCATTCGTATTTTTAAATTTAACTTCTGTTTTAGTTTTAAAGTAAAGTGAAATAATTAAAAATAAAACGACAATCTTACAAAATCCAAAACATCATTATTTTAAATTCTGAAGGAGTATAGTTTTAGCTCACTTTTGTTTTAGTCATAAATTTATCTTTAGATTAACCCGAAATTTACCAAAAAAACAATATTCTTTTTAGATTAGTTTGCAGGATAAATATCATTTCGACGAAATAAATTTTATTTGCAGATATATAATATTTGAGCTGAATATAGACAAATACATTTCTTTGTCTATGACATTTTATTATCATTTGCTTATAACTTTTAATAAATTTAAGGGAAATACCTTAGGATAGCACCAAAAAAATTTCTATCACAAATATAGATTTTAAGAATCAAAATGATCAAAATGTTTCATTAAAGAGGTAAATATAAACTTATACCACTAGAGTTAAATAATCCAAACCTTAGGGTTTAGAGTTAAGGGGTAGAGATTTGGGTTTGAGGCTTAAAATTTTATAAAATAAAAAATAAATATATAAAATTTGAAAATAAAAATTTTAAAATAGTTTCAAAAAGTATTTTCGAATTACAAAAAAAAAAATTGAAAAAAAAAATTTGAAATTTTTTTTTTAAAAAAAAATTTATAAAAAAGTTCGAATTTGAAAACATATAATCTGAAACTATAATTTTTTTTATTATTTTTTATAATTTTTTATATATCTAGAATATTAGTGTCATTTTACCTATTAAATGAAATATTTTTATCATTTTCCTCATTGTGATATATTTTTGTGACCAAAACTTGAAAATTGTCTATTTATGAGAATCATTCTAAATTTAAATGGAATAAAAGGAAAAAATAACACAAAATGCTAATTTGTAGAAGTTATACCTCTAGTTCATACACATAAACTTACTACAATTCTATTATTTATCCGTCATTTTCTACTTTTAATATTTCCAGTATCTTAAAAAAGATTTTGGAGTTATTGGAACGAATATAATAGAAAAATATTCATAGTTACAAGTGGCTTCTAAACTAAGTTATTACCTGCTTTTCAATTAAACTAATTCTGATAATGTTAAGTCATGTATCTCGGATTTTTCTATGCAGATAGCTAAAATGAAATTAGTAATCAGAATTGGTTGACTCTTTTGTTACTTTATGATAATTGAGATGGCGGTCTGGAATCTCGTCACCGGTGGGCAATGCTTTGAAACCCGACATGGACCCGGCTACCGGTTATTTAAATATTGGAGAAAACTATTATTTAAAAATTCCGTAAAACTTATAAAAAACCTGTTAAAATATGAAATCAGACTACCGGTTGAACTATTGGTTAAATCAATACATAATTTTAATTATTATTATTTTAGATTTTTAGTATTTTTATTAGAATATGTTATGTATTCTAATTAAGAAGTTAAGTTTTTAGTTTAAAAAAAATAAAAAGATCATATGATTCTTTTGGATTTTGAATTTATTAACAAAATTAGCTAGTTGCTATGAATTGACATTAATTTATTTTTGTTATCGATATTCTATCACAATTTTATGTTTTATTTTGGCTTATTTTGGATTTAAAGTTTAATTTTATAATTTAGATTAAACATTTAAATACTTAAAAGTTTTAAATCTAATTATATTTTTATTATATGTAATAACTCTTAACTTATCACAAAATTTTTTTTTTATATTTGTATGTGAAATGAAAAAAAAAACTACAGTTATGTATTTTTCTAAATGTTTTTCAAAACATAAAATATTTATTATTTTTTCAGTAATTAATATATTATTATATAACAAAATTAATTAATTTATTAACTTATCGTTTATCCGGGGTTGACCTAATAACTCAGTGTCCGTTAAATTGTCAGGATCAACGTCTAGGTTAAGTTTCAAAACACAGCAACAAGATTTACTATCTTTTTGTGGAAGCACCGTAGCCTAGTGGTTATGGTTTAAGGGCTTCTACACCCAGGTCTGGGGTTCAAATCCCAGACTATGCAATTTCTTGCAGATTGCACAGGAAATCCAGGTTTCAATTCCCGGAGCAAGCGATTTATTCAACAATTATGCGATTACGGAAGAAAGGCTTACAAGAGTTTCTCAACATGGTGCAAGTAAATCCGGTCAGGCGTGATCTTCATAGGACGGCTCAAATGATGCAGTTAGGCGTAGATCCTCATAAGGCAGGTAATATTGTCGGTTATCAAATCGTCTTTGTAATCTTTCTCATAATTGTAATATCTAAATAAATCCCCGACAAAAAAAAAATTTACTATCTTTTTACTTCTTTTTTTTTCTTTTTTTTTTACTTCCACAAGCATAAATTACAGATTTTATACACCTATCTATCCAATAACTCCGTCAGATTAAAATGGGACCCACATAATCACAGTTAGGATTCGGAATGATAAACCAAAGCAAACACCTACTAGATAACTTTTGAAGCCTGTCTGATTCCTTCCACATTCATTACTAACAGATATTTGTCTTTCATTCCGCCAAGTATACTAGTTAGCCACGTCACGCAATTGTTTTTTCCTAGTGGTCGCAAGTGGGTCCCGACTATTTTATCCTTCCTATTATATTGGACACAAAATAGATAAATACTCCGATAGTCCGATGTATAATGGACGGCCTCAAGTGAATAGGTCTATATTCAATTTCACCGTGAGAAGAACTGAATGTTATACTTATATCTTTTTTTTGATCACTTACAATTTGTGTTATCGAATATTCATTTCGTTGTCTTAATCAACCACCAAATCATGTCTTTCTAACGAATGAATTTTGATGTTTATCTACAAAACTCAAAAAGTTACAAAATATTAAAAGAAAACGATAGTTACGTAACAACTTCGATCACCAACTAATAGATTTAATTATTTATGTGAAAGGACATAAAAGTTGGCTCTCATTTTCCAATATTTAGGCTAGACTTATACGTCTTAATCACATTTTATATAGTTATTCACTGTGTTTCAAAAAAAAAAAAAGTTATTCACCATATTTTCGTGTGAAAAAACACTCTCGTAAATTATTATATGTTAATATATAGTTGTAAGAGAAATGTCAATTGTTTTAGCGTTGTTAGGTTTGAGTCGTATCTTGTTCAACGATAAATCATTTTTTTCTTGTTTACTAAAAAAAAACGTTTTTATAGAATTAGCACAGCTAGCGTCAAGTATTGGTGTTAATTTAAACTAGAAAGGTTGGCAAAAAATAGAAAGGTAAAAAGTTACATGTTGAACTTAACTTTGAACTTCGAGAGTGTGTGTAGTATCTTATAATTTACAATTGGTAATTAATTATCACTTCTGAATATTTATAAACATAAATACTGGTTTAATTAGGCACTGTAATACTTTTCTTTTGCTTTAAAATGAAGAATATTTTGAAATAAATAATTATCATTTCACGTAAAGCATATATTATGCGTGTATGTTGAAATGATAAGATTCTAAGTGATCAGTTTTGAATAAGAAGATGATCTCTTTAACTCGTTTATACTGAAGCCAGATATACTAAATGAGACAAATACATGCTGATTAATGTGACTCACCATATGGATAATTATATATATATATATATATGCTTCTTTTCGGATATGTATAGAATTTTATAATAAAGTGATTTAAATATAATGTCCCCTAAATAGTATAAAAAGGAAATAAGGTCAAATATTGAGTCGCATGGTGTCTCTTTCAGGCGGCTGTGGATAGTTCCCTCTCGTCTTATATTATTCAATTAATTGTACCAATAAATGAGATAAATAAAACCAACTAGTTAAAATGGTTTCATCTTAAGTGGTTCAGTTTGAATGGTTTATTAGTTAATTTAGTGACATATATAAGTCTTCTTACTTAAACATAATGTTCGGCAATCATTATTGTTGTCAAGTTTATTAATAATATGTATAAGTTTCAACTAATGCGTTTCTTCGGTCACTAAACTACTCCCAATAATCAAATAGATCATTGTGAAAGTGATATTCTGTTATCACGCACACATCAATGCATCGTTGTGATTTGATGTGTCCTCTTAGTGGAGAATGCAAGTAGATACGTATCAACCTTTCACAGTATTTAGCAAATGTGTTAGATTTTGGCTGAAATTAGCATTGGACAAAACAAATTAGTATTGGACCATCACAACGAGAGGATAATGGATTTTATCGGTATATGTTGGTTTATAAAGTCTTGTGATATAAGGAAAATATATGGGGCTCGAAAAGTGTTGTGCTTTTAGTTGGTTGGGTCGGTTAACTGGACCATACACGTATAAACCACAGAGCCAATGGTTCATGGCCATATTGACAACCACAGTCCAACTTTGGTTCATTGCTCAACTTTTTATTTTATCACCACACCACACGCAAATTTGCCTAACCCATTATGCATTAGCCAAATCTCTCCTTTTCACACGGTTTTAGCCTTTAGGCATTAGCTAAATTTTTTTTAAAAATATAGCTATCATCATCAACAAATAAAGTATGTGGAGTATATATGGAAATAAGTTTATGTAAATATCTTGTCGTAGGAAACCCTACTTATAATCTCCTATATATATTGTATAACGCCTTATTTTAAAAGAGTATTCAGTCACTAATCCTTACAAAACTTCTCAATTTATTCTATTTAGTCCAAAATACAGGAAGAAAAAATATGATAAACTTAAACTAGTACTCAGATCTATTGTTTGGACTTAAGAGGTTCGGAGCCTACCAATTTAGACTACCGAATAATTAAAATAATCATCACAGTAAATGTACCAGTAGTACCATTATGAATAGATAAACGTGAAACTAGTGCATTTCATTCCGTCAAATAAATCTTATATCAATACTACTCCATTTTCTGTCGTTCTCCATCTTCCAAGGCCAAAACTTTCATCAGGAAAACTGTTCATCAATCATGGCCATATTCATTACTGTTTCTTGTAACCTAATAAATTTCATTACTTTTCTTGATAAATTTCATTACTTAAATCATCATGTCCACTTACTTCCATATTATGACCCGTCACTGAGAAATTTCCCTTTAACCTTCTTGTTGGAAATTTTCCTAGCTTAGTGGTAGGTTTATAAGGTTTATCCAAATGGTTGGGTCCAGGCCCTACTGAATTTACATAAAATAGAATTAAGAGCTAAGGTGCAATTTTTTCAAAAGTCTAAATATATTAATATACAAATTTAAAAATAATCGGAGTACAGAGTAATTTGTTTGGCTAAAAGGGTGATTCCAATCATCCGCGGGAAGTTAGATATCGGTTTTAGCCATCTAGATGGATGGTCATGCAAAGCAATTGAGAATGAAAAAAAGTAAATTACCTATGAAAATATATTTTTGCGGCGACGATATTCGACTTATATTAACCTTCTGAATTTTAAGATCGCATGATATGAACATAATTGATGATTTAAGAAGAGAAAAACAAATGTCGTTGTTAGTGATGTGATGTGATTGTGAATAAGTAATACTAGTTGGTCGTGTGTTAACACGTATATCTTTATCATCTTATTAGTCATTGCTTTCTTTTAAGGATAAGGAGACGCGACACATATCTTTCATAATCGTGATATTGACTCAAGTGGATGACATATATCTTTTTAGGATGAACCTTCATAATATATGAATAATTTAAAATATACTTACGAAATTGACTCTTGCGTCTTTCGAATAATCAGTGGATAACCCAATCTTTTTATGGATAAACTAATCTTATCCAATGGTTTTGTGGATAACTGACTGTTTTTTAAATATCGGGTCCTAACCTTGTTCAAGTTCGAAAATTGTTTTTCACAATATTTATGATACATCTTTTTTGTTAATGAATGAATGCACGTATTTAGATGTTTGGCTGTACTGTAACGGTAATAATTTTAATATAAAATTTAGTTTGTATAATTTTTAATGTAGATGTATCTAATCGCTACAAAAATAAAAATAAAGTATTTTTATTTTAGAAAACATGGCTCGTATAGTTATTTTTTTATAGCATTAGCTTTTAAATAAATAAAGTATAATTAATAATTGTATGATTGTAAATAGAAACTAAAGATAAAGACATTCGATATAACCCAACCAATTATCCCATGTGTTTTAGTTATCTATCATCGGTTTCTAAATCATTTTAAAAATTCTGATTATATATATATTATATTATTTATATTCGGATGAAAATACCCAACTTTATATACTAAGTTATTAGACTGTTTTTTTGTTCAAAAGTTATTAGACTGGTTTAAAACTAAAAATTAAATTAAAAATATCCTCTCCTTTTAAAGAAAGAACATCAGAAAATTATTAAAAAAAATATGTAACGCTCCGACCGCTTCTGGTTAATAGGCCATCCATGTTCGTTCACTCGGTCTATGGTTCCATTCCATCCGATGGTCGGTCGTTAATTTTCTCGAGACCCGAAATCATTTTTTACTGATCCTGCAATCACCACTCGATCTTTTCCCGTGTTTTAGTTTCACTCGCACGGTATCACGAATCATTTCCCGATATGTCACTAATCATTTCACTATTTCAGCCCAAACACGTTTAATTTTTGAGTTTTAAACGAATGTTTGACGGAAAAAGTAAGTCAACTTTGGTGATATAAGTTGATACAAAATATTTAATACGAATCAAAACAGCTCAACAAATTAAAACTTGCAGAATATACATTACCATAAAATACCAAGTAAATTAAAAAATCATAGAAAATGAAGAACTAAACAAAAAATCTATAAAACGGTCTACAAGGTAAATAATACTCGAATATATCACAAATATCCATCTTGTGTCGAATAGTTGCATAGTGGTTAGAGTCTCAGAGATAATCAAAGGAATTACAAATACATTGGAAGTGCAAACTCATTTTTTTGAACGACGAAGTGCAACCTCTTATAAAACAGAAAGAAGTGCATCCTCATATACACGTATACAGTGTCCGCTGGTAGTAGATTGTGCTTCGGGATTATTAAAGATGATTGGGCTTCTAACTAATCCACCTTCTGGGCCTTAAAACGCTGTCTTTAATGACAATCGCAAACTACACGAACGGTCCGAATTTCGGTACTAGTAAGCATTTTATACCAACTAACGCATAAATCATGAATAACACACACACACACACACATATATATATATATATATATATATGTGATTTTTTCCAACTCAAATTTGATATAATATCTATAAGTCTGCCCAATCAAATTCATCTACATCATTATTTTCTACACTTATTTCAACGACTGAATTTAAATTTAGAGAAGGAAAGTATGCATAAATCTACTTAGGCAAAAAAGTATGTATAAATCTAAATGAAATTGGTTAAAATATATTTCAGTGCACTTTAAGAAATAAATTTTAAGCTCACAGGGTGTGATTCTGCTGCAATTAGAGTGCATAATAATTAAGAAGAATGGGAAGTGATAGTTAGAGTAAATATTTAACAAGCAGGTTAAAAAAATCTCCAGCTATAAAGAATGTTATGTGTCTCTTTAGCTATGAAACAGTCACATAAATATATCATAAAATCTCTTATATATTAATTGAGAAGCATTACAACTTAGTTTTGTAACCACATGTCATTACTATGATAATTCTTAGAATCCCTAGAAAAATAAATTGGTTCTTCTAAATATATATTATACTTTTTATTAAGCTAACTAGGTTAAGACCCGCACAATTTCGTGGGATGAATGTTATATAAAATAATCTTTATACATTATTATTTATTTGTGCTCATTTACTTATCATGTATATAATTAAATTAGAATAATCACATAAATCAAAACAATATCTCTCATTTATTTATGATATTTTTTTGGTAAATAAATCAAAACAATAATTTTATTTATTTTATATGGTATATAACTAAATTTCAATGACATAGATATATATAGTATATTTTAATATAAATATTATTATTGAGAATCCATACTCATATGACAAACACAAAATTTCAAATGTGCGATTTTTTCAATGCAAATTTCAAATTAAAATATTAAGGTTTCAGTACTTTTTCAATACAAATTTAGAAATTAAAATATTTATGTATTTTTATATGTTAGATGTTATATTGTTTAATTTCAAACTATATTAATATATAATATGAATATCTATTAAATGAGACTTCATACTCATACGATTTTATTATCATTTGTATTTTTTTATTACAAAAAAATTTAAGCCATTGATCACAAAATTTTAGTGTGAAACATTTAAATTTTTTAGTAATTTATAGTCATTTAACAAAATTCAAAATATAACATATAAGAAAAAATCTAATTTTTATTATTATATGGTTAATGTGATTGTTTAATATCTTTTAATAATATAATCTTAAAAAAGGTAAGATACATAAATTGTTATCAAATATTTATTATTCATAATCATTAATTGTCATATATATGTTAATCATATTAGGTTATTCCGTAGCTTTTATTTAAGAAAAGTGCGAGAATATACTTTTGTACACTGATAATCAATTTGATAGTTAGTTCAATAAAACGTATAATATATCTTAAGATGGACCAACCTATTTTTTAAAAAAAATCTGAATTTCATTCTCATGATGACACGTAGTTACAAAAAATATTGTAATGTTTCTCAATTAATATATAAGAGATTATCAAATTCGTTAATATTGTACAAAAGGATATAATCCATTCATTCTTTAAATAAAAGCTACAAAATTACATAATATGATTAACATATATATGATAATTAATGATTGCAAATAATAAAGATTTGATAACAATTTTTATATCCTCCTTTTTTCTAATTTTATATTATTAAAAAAATTAAACAATCTCATTAACTATATAATAAAAATTAGATTTGTTTCTTATATTTTATATTTTGAATTTTTTAAAACGACTATAAACTACTAAAACTGTTAAAAGTTCTATATTGAAAATTTTGTGATCAGTGGTTAAATTTTTTTTTTATTATAACAAGATAAAATGTTCATGAAATCGTATGAATATGAAATTTCATTTAATAGATATTCATATTAAATATATTAATATCATTTAAATTAAACTATATGCCATATAAAAATACATACATATGTTAATTTTGAAATTTTCATTTAAAAATATTGAGAACTTAATATTTTAATTTTAAATTTTGCATTGAAAAAATCTCACATCGAAAGTTTTGTGATTAATGGCTTAAATTGGTTTGTTACAGAAAATATATAAATGTTATATAAGTAGAAAATCTCAATAATAAATATTTATATTAACATATGTCAATACAATTGAAATTTAGATTATATACTATATAAAATAAGTAAAATGATTGTTTTGATTTATTTACCAAAATAATTATTGTAAATAAGCAAGTGTTAATGTTTTGATTTATGTGCTTACTTTAATTTAATTATATACATAATACGTAAATAAATACAAAATAAATAATAATATGTAAAAATCATTTTGTATAATGTTCATTCCGTGTAAGACGCAAATATTAAGATAGTTAAAATTAGAAAGATCTTAGTTCTTTTTGTTTGGATTTTTTTACCGCTTCAGTACTACTTTAATTAGTCTTTTCAAAACAACCGTTTTCAATCTAAAATCTGGTTTATCACCGATAGTCAGTACATTCTCATATCGCCTTAGCATCATGCTTGGTTTTGCACCTCTAAAGTAGTACCGCTTCATTTAGTTATTACTGTCACCATTATCATAACATGTGTTCTTTTTTCTCTACGCGAGAGGAATATGATCTAATGTAAATTGAATGAAATAAACGACTCATTGATCCAGAGAAAGAGAATTTCAAATCACACAAATCAAACTGTCACGAGACAGCGGAGACGGTAATGTAAATCAGAGAGAAGATCAATGGTCCCTTTGAGTGTATTTTATTAGGAAGAGACAAAAAAGACTAGTCATGAAAAGTACCAAAATGTTGGACATAGCTCCATTTGTACTGACACTTCAAATTGACATAATTCATAATACACATATATACATACATATGCATCTCTGTCTTGTTGCTTCCAGAAGTGTTTACTTCTTTGGATATTGTGATCCATATGCCGCATACGTTGCCCATCTCTCTATCGTTTATTTTTTCTTGGATCTCACTCTTTTTTTTATATACTTTAGATTTATTGTGATCCATTGTTTTATAATCTCTATAATTGACTATTTTCTTAAAAATATGTATCAGTGGGGCAATTAATTAGGGCTTATTTGATGTGTGCACCAGATGAAACCGACCCGGAATTATATCAGTTACCAGTCTTTTTAGACTAGACCTTTAGTGATTCATTTCTCAGTGTAATAACCGGTACACTAACTCAGCTTATACTTTTAGGACAAAACCAATGTATCACATATGAACATATAGGCTAACAAAATAAGACAACTTATTATACGATTTTAATTGTGAGCAAAATGACAAAATTATACGATTTAACATACGTTTTTAAATTTTAATAAAAATTCCAAATACCTTAGTTTAGGTTTAAGAAGGATTTCTTAGAAGGTTAGTAAGAATATCTGAAGCAAGCAGTACATATTCATAAACTTCGAAAAACTAAAATTTGTGTTACTGATGGAAGTATTGGATTTTGGTATTAATGTTTGGAAATACGCAAAATATTATTTTCTGACAATGTGTCTAAGAGTTTTTTTAGGAGTTGTATTTTAAAATTAACATAAACAAGCATGCATGGTGTAGATTAGACATGCTATCTAGTAATCGTTAGATTAGTTTTAATATCGAACTAGCCGATCGGGTTATAATAATTGTCGGTAAAGAGAAGTGTGTGACCACTTTCCAAACAAATATAAGATCATGTTTATTTGCGGAAAGAGACAATAAAATTTGTAACAAGAGTTAGTTTCGTATGCTCTATATCGCCTCTTGTTTCCGATTCAGATAATAATAGTACCCAAATCTCGTTATTACAACTTGTCATGTGTGATCTTCTTGGTCACTTCAAGTGGATATATTTTATCTGAAATATGTAAAATAACTTTTTTGGGTGAAAATATATGTAAAATATAAATTATAACATTATCTGTCCGTTAAAAAAATCAGGGATCTATATGAAGAAAAGAACGAAAAACTTTATTGGCAATTCATCATTCTCTGTGAACCTTATATGAATATATGGCGGCCGTCCCAGTCTCTTATTTTCAGTCCGTTTTTACAATATCTTATTCAAATATTTTATTATTCTTTTATTAATAATTTGCTTGGTCCCAGTTCATATCTAGCATCTTCCCTTTTTCATGATATATTTATGTGAAAAAAATCCGTTCACATCGACCTTTCTCTCTTGAAAATCAATCCATCTTCGACTAGGACTTTCAGTTTTAGTGTCTCGGTTTCAAGAGTAAAAGTTAAAATCAACACAAAAATACATACTGTATAAAACAATTAAAAGTGGTATATATATGTATATTTACCATACTTTTTTTGAAGCTTAATATACTACTAGGTTAAGTAGCTGTGGAATTTTCAGCCACTACAAGATGTTGAATCCATGCAATTATGAAGATACAATAGCCTCAAAGGTAGAGAAAGAATAAAGATTCCGTTTGGTATAAAATATATCCAGGTACATGTATTAAAAAAAAATTGTAAACATAACGTTGAGGGAGATTGATAGATCGCATGGTGTCCTTTTCTAGCATATGAAAGAACAAAACCCTTAAGATCTCAGAGAAGCTAGCTTAGCTAGCACCTATTTAGCTCTACTAGATTTCTGTCTTTCCTCTATGGCTCTACCTCTCTTCTCACATTGATCTCAGTACATCGCTCCGTCATCCAATTAATGGCCCTGATCAGCTCGATTTTCAAGAACCCTATGCAGAAGAGAACTACTAAAAAAACAAAAAGAAGAAGAGACAGAACTAGTCAATGAGACAGAAGTCACAGAACTAGTCAAACTACCTTTGGTTTGTTTTTGTTTTAATGAAAACCTTTGATTTTGTTAGTATTGCTTGTATGATGATGATAGTACCAGTTCATTTCTAAAAAGAAAGATGACAAGATCAATTTTGAGTTGGATCAACATGATCCACGACTAACGTTTTCTTTATAATTAGGGGATAATCCAGTTTTTTTACCATCCTATTAATTGGAACTTTCATTAGATCTTTTCAATTTAAGAATAAACATTGATAATTTATGTTTTTGCATAAATTATTTCTCTTCATACATAAAATTTTGCTTGAACTTGGATTCCGTGATTTAGACAAATATTTTCTGTCTAGGACAGCTAAGTTACTTATCAATTGCATATATGTCATCGGATATGGTAAAATGTAGCACCAAAACTTGAAGTTGATGGTAAAAAGAGAGAGAGTGATAGATCACATTCACATTTCCCTAAGAAAAACTACTAAGTATAAATCGTTGCTTGATAATTTAGCCTAAGGAATTAATATGTATATAAATATAAATTGATGGACTGATTTTAAATTTAAAAATGAAAACGAATTGTCTCTTTGTGTGTGTGCGGGTCCTCAGTGATCTGTAAATCTGATAAGAAGGAACTGAATAAGTTTGGCAATACTAAGGTGGGGATCTGTTCTTCCTTTACCATTCTAAACCTATCTCTTGTCTTTTGTTATTCTCTCTTCTCTCCCTCTGCCTCACTTCTCATCTCTCAAATCATGTTTCTCTCTCCTCTGGAAGAGATTATTGATGGATCACATGTGTTGAAAGGATCACGAGCTACATCAAGTATATTTACAGGTTTCAAAAAATCTATGCACTGGGTCAACTTTAACTATTATTAGTAAATTAAAAATAATATTGAATTTTTTGTAAATAATAATGAATAAATAAATTATTGTATATATATTTAGCAAGTAATGCTAGGATTAATCCCCTAACAAATAAAATCTATAATCTTTAAGTACTAACCACTACTACTACGGGGTGTTAATTAAATAGATCCACTAACTTTTTTTCATTTATGTTTCTATCTCTTTTCTATGCTAACTGATTTTTACTTTTTAGTTTATTAATACGAGTGGATATCTCCATTAAAATACTAGTTTTCAGTTTTTGTTATCAATATACAAATATATGAACACTGGTCAATTAATCAGGTTAAATATAAATGTTGAATAAATTTTTTTCTATATTTGACCAAATATATTCTAAACTCGTTTCTATCGATACTAGTTAGGGCAATACTAGTATCAGAGACAATCATAAAATAGAAAAGTCACCAAGTTTTTTTGGTAAAATAAAGTCAGCAAGTTGATGATACATCTAAACTTTTTAGTACAAACCAAATAAACCTTTTTGTTTTTAGTTTAAGGGGTATGAAAATAACATGAATTCTAGGAACCCTAGATTTGAAAAGATCGACTACAACTAAAAGAATCATTATTATCAAGATTCGTGTGGCTCTTACCCTCCAAATATTTATATAAAATATGGTCTCATTTTTCATTTTTCTCTGTTTCTCTAGTGGGGTAAGGAAATTAGATAGGGTTTGTTTTGAATGGAATCGCCCGCTACAATTCCATATACACAGTTTGTCGCATGTGTTTGGTTTCCTATGGGCGCCATGGACTCACGTGAACCGCTAAGTTAATTAAATATACGTAAATTTTCTACTTCCTTTTAATAATTTTCTACTAGCTTATCCAGTGACCATACTAGCAAAAACATACAGTATAAAAAGAGCATTTCATCTTGGATTGGACATCCTAAAACATTGGATTAACCAAGATCGTTACATAATTGGTTACATATAACTTAAACGATAAATTTATAAATATAAATAATTTCTCTGGTATTTAAAAGAATAAAAATAAATAAAGTCTCTCATTCTGTTAGTTGCTTTCACTTAATCTATTATTAAAAATTCAATATAAAGGATAATCCGAACTAATATTTGTTGTGGGTTTACGATCAGACTGGTCTGAGGGTAGAAATTAAAAACAGTATCTTTTATCCATGTCTTCGAGAATTCACTGCACAAGTTGATCGTTATATATATATATATGTGTATAATAGAAACCATGTTGGGCTCCTATCTCATCTCATAGCATTTAAAAGGGATCATACATAGTACAGATTGGACTCTTTTAGTTTTGCCGTCTATGATCTCTCTGAGCTTCTCATCTAAGATCTCCCTCTCTCTATTTGAGTTTTCATCTCTCTTTCTCATCAATGGGTTCGAATTTTCATTACTCTATAGATCTAAACGAAAATCAAAACCATCATGAACAGCCCTTTTTCTATCCTCTTGGATCCTCTTCGTCTCTTCTTCATAATCAAGTTCTTTCTAATTCGTCATGTTCTTCCTCATCCATTTCGTCTCTTTCCTCTTACCTTCCTTTCTTGATCAACTCTCAAGAAGACCAACATGTTGAATACAAAAACACGTATCATGTTGATCATGTCCATCTTTCTCAACCCCTCAAGGTATATACACACACACCACATACATAGGTGTTTATAATCATATATCAACCTTAATTAGTTGCGTGTATATATATATATGTGTTATTTTGAATGATCTGGCCTTTTTAGTTAGTTGTTGATATGATGCCTGATCATGTAAAGTTCATACAATGAATATTTAGTTTTTAAATCTGTATTGAGAAATATTTGCATGAAAGAAGCTTAAATTGTCGAGTTAAAGGGAGAATCTTAAGAAACCACATAAATAATTACTTTGTTTTGTTAATTATAACCTTGATCCTTGATATATATCAGGCCAAGATGTTTAACAGTGGATCGTCATCATCGTACGATCACATGGTGCCAAAGAAGGAGACAAGACTGAAACTAACAATAAGGAAAAAAGATCATCACGAAGACCAAACCGATTTTCTTCATCAAAACCAGACAAAACCCAATTTAGACTCCGACAAGTGGATGATGTCCCCAAAGATGCGGTTGATCAAGAATACAATAACCAATAATAAACAGTCCACCGATCATACTAGTAAAAATAATAATGATCATAAAGAAGATCACCACCTTTTAAACCAGAAGATTAGTTTGGAAGAAGATCACGATGAAGATCTCAAGAAAATCTCGCCCAGGACGACCACGGCCGTGACCAGGGAAAATCGCGACAATACAATCAATGAGAATGGTTATGGTAATAACAATGGCCTGATTAGGGTTTGTTCCAATTGTAACACCACCAAGACTCCTCTTTGGCGAAGTGGGCCTCGAGGTCCCAAGGTAAATTAATTAATTTTTGGTATTGTATCTTATACTATTTATACCTTACTTATATTTGTGAAACACGTAGTTTTTTTTTTGGAGAACCTTTATTATTGTAAAACACATAGTTATGTGTTAAATGGCATATATATTTGGTTTATTCAAGTTTAATGCATCTTTAGACTTCATGACGCTTTTATCCTGAATGATATACACACGACTTTAAAATTATGTTCTATAATTTGATCAACTACAACTCATACACGCACATGATTAATATTCACAAACTTTTTTTTTATTACAGTCTCTTTGTAACGCATGTGGCATAAGACAAAGAAAGGCGAGGCAGGCCGCAATGGCTGCAGCCACAGCTGAGGGCGACCAAGAGGTGATGGCGGCACGGATGCAACAATTACCGGTGAAAAAGAAGTTGCAAAACAAGAAAAAGCGATCTAATGGAGGAGACAAATACGATATTACTCCCCATGTAGGGGCCTATACAAAAAAGTGCAAGATCAAAGAAGGAGATGAGTACGCGGCCGCGGTTGCTAAGATTAGTAAATCAACAACTTCTTCTGATTCTTCAGTTTCATCCAACAAACTTCGCTTTGACGACTTGACGATAATGTTGACCAAAAGCTCAGCTTATCAACAAGTGTTCCCACAAGATGAGAAGGAAGCTGCTGTTTTGCTCATGGCTTTGTCGTATGGAATGGTGCATGGCTGATCAGATAATGACAAAGTCTTCTGACGACAAATGGAGGTTAATTTTATAAATATATATACATAGTAATCAAAATAATGATAAGATTTTTAAATCTTGGAGTGATTCATGTGGTTTTTGCAAGTAGGTCTAATATGAGAAGCCTAAACATTTTATAATAAGAATGCGTGAGAGTTTAATATAATAATTAATAGCTCTATATTATGTTTTGGGAGATTTTGGTTTAGGGTTTAATAGTTTATGTTGTGTGTGTTTTTTCCCTGATGGAGCAATGATCACCGATAATGTGGGTGTTCTTTTTATTCCATCTTTATATTGTGTTACGTGATTTGAGAAATAATATAAAAAAATTATTTATCTTTTCATCTTTATACATGCCACCTCAATGTTAGATCAATCATAAATTGTGACCGATTTTAAATGTGACATTAACAAGCCATTCAACTTTCTTAAAGAGGCTTAAAGATGAATATATATCAATCGGATAAAAATCATTGGGGTTGTGAAAATATTCTGAACATATTTATCAAAAAAAATAATATTCTGAACATATTTATGAACGGATGAGGGAAAAGATGGTCGATATCACATATGAATGTGTGTATAGGACGAGATTATGTGCGCAGAAGATAATGTGTTTGTGTTGCATTTAAAGCGACGACATATCAAGTTAAAAGAGATCTTCAGAAAATTTCAAGCCCACATATTTTGTTATTCTACTTATCATAAAACTATCTTACTAATTTGTTTTTATGGGGTTGACCTAATTCAAAAAGTGTTTTTATTTCTTTTCCTTTCTCGTCTTTAATTTATTTTCCTGCTATGTTATTGTTTATAGGGTCAGTGTCTCCACGGTAGGACTGAGCGTTTTTATCTCAACCCGAAGTACTTACCTAAACTCGAACTCGAAAAACCGAAACCGGATCCGAATTGTTATACAAAATATCTGAACGTGACTTATGAGCTTAGTATTTTGGGATTTGGTTATAACTCGAACCGAACCGAAATCCAAATCCGAAGATATCCGAAATTAGTTAAATATGTTAGTGTTTTATATATGTTAAAGTGATTTAGATATTTTAGAGTAGTCAAAATATTTTTGTAGTTTATTTTATTTATTATTTTGAATATTTTTTAATTAATTTAGATAGTTTAACTAATTTTTAATTAGATTTATGAATAATTTTTATATTTTGAATTTTTTTGTCAATTTTTGAAGTTTTATATATATATTTTTGGACGATTTCAAACATTGGTTACATTCCGATCTGAACCGAATTTGGAAAGAACCGAGTCGAACCCAACCTGATAATTAGTAAACACATGAATGAGACTTATGAACATAACACCGAAAATTCAAAAATTTGAATCAGTCGAACACCAAACCGACTAGTCCCGAAGGCCGAGGCCTACTCCACGGTATGGTATCCTACTAACCATGTATGGGTTCTATAAAAAGTGTAAAGTGATAAATCCAATGTTTAAAAAAAAAATATTTAGTCATTAATACCAGTTTTTAAAGAGAATTTTATACGTCTATGAGTAGTTAGTTAGTTAATTAATGACACTCATCAAGAAAAGAAATAATTATTGGGTCCCCCTCTCAACTCCCTCAACATTTCAAAATCAACTTACAACCACAAACATATATTTCCATCTAATCCTCTGTTTTCGATTTTCCCTCACTCTTTCTCTTCTTCCATAACAATTAAAAAAAAAACCAGTCCTGCGTGTGTGTACATTCGATCAATGCCAGGAACTATACAAGTTTCAGGTAACAGCAACGTTCGATTTCTGGTAAAAACACCATTTTAACTTACTTTTAGCACTTATTGAAATACATGTTCTGTTCAAATCCTCAGTTCTGGGTCTTGTTGATGTTCAGACAGCTTCTTCAACCACTTCCATTAAAGGTATCAACTTGACTCTGTTACCTATATTGCTTTACCAAAAAAAACTCAACTTCTTTTACTTGGCAGTTGCTATGGGGAAGATAGAGTATCGAACTTCGGATTCAGGAGACTACATTTTGTAATTCATCTACTCTGATTAATTTTGAAATTTCAAAATTCTTGAAAGTCTGACACTTTCTTGTTTCTTTGACTTAACTTCGGCAACAGTCCAGTCACGAGGCTCCAGGAAAACTTGATTGTTACATTGTTAGATGTAAATGGTAACGGAATATTACACAAAGGTAACTTTTTACAACTCTTCAGAGATCAAAATGCTTGTGGGGGTTTCAGAATTTGTGTAACTTTTTTCGGAGGTTAGAGATAGAGACCAGGATGATCATAGAGAGTGGCTTCTTGGAAGAGAAAGTTTTATTCAATGGCTATGGAAATGTCCAACTGAAAATGCAGTTTGTTCTTAGTGAAGAAGATCGAAACCGCATACGTTTCCTGGTAAACAACTTCTTGATCATGTTGACATGCTCTGTTTTTATGTTCATTGGAGCTCTACAAAATTTCAAAATCTTGATGAATCCATTGGTTCTTGATTGATTGATTTCAAAGAGACAATCTGCATTGAGAAAGAAGCACAAGGAGCTTGTAGGTGGCAGTTCTTTTACCAAATCTAAAAGCATTGCTTCAGGTTAGTAGATGAAAAAAAAAACAAGAATGTTACTCCTCTGTTTTGTTTTTTTGTAAATTGTTTTGTTTCTGTTTCTAAATGTTTTTTTGTTTTTGTTTTTTTTCTTTCTCTTGATGTTATGAGAGATCTGTCTTCTCTAAGTCCGATGCAAACCCGAGACACCGTGGCTGCTGCTAGTCCAAAGACAGCTCTTGCTCTGTCTCAAGAGACAGAGGTTAAAGTATGATTATCAGTCACTTTGATAATCACTTTCACTCATACAAATTTCAAAATATTTCATCTGTGGCAATTGATTATTTCATTCTGTTTAGACTAGTGTAGATAGAGAGCCGGTTTCGTCAAATCTTATAACATGGAAGGCTGAAGTAAAGGGTATAACTGAGAAGAAGAAGACAAATCAACCATCTTCTTCAGATGTTTCTTTAAGCAAGAAGCTCCCGGAAGTTAAGAAACTAGAGAGTGTATCATTACTGGAGCAAGAAGATAAAGGCTTGATCAAACCGGAAAAGATCCCTAATAGGAAGCCAATGCGGCGGAGTTTGTCAGAGACAAACTTGAGCAATGTTCGGAAAATGATTAGCACCTTTGAAGTTAAAGTGACTCAGGTATAATTTTTTTTGGGGAGGTTTGAGTATGAATCTTTGTGATCAAGATCTTTTAAAAACGTTTTGGATTAAGATTCTTTAGGTGGTTTTCTTTACAGGATACAAATCTTCTGATGGGGAAGAGTCAAACTGAAGATGTGAAGGAAAATGCTAAGGCGCAGTCACAACCAAAAAGCTCTGTTAATATAGAGAAACCAAAAGAAAGGAAGATAAGTTCTGATACCACAGAGATATGTGATCATATAGTAACAGTTTCAAGAGAGGAAAGGCCACTGGTTATAGAGCATAAGAGCCCTGAAGAGAGCACTATAAGAAGTGACTCGTTAAGTAAGCAGAGAATAAAGAGAAGCTCGGTGGTGGAAGTAAGCAATGATGAGAAGAAACAGAGCAAACCTGTGCGTTTGAAGGATTCTCATCTTGAGAATGCACGAGGGTCACGTCTCTGGATATTTCCTGATGAGGCAAAGGATGTGTTACAGAAGAAGACAGAAGAATCCAAGAAGGCAAACACCGGTGAGGTACAAAAGCAGTTGCCTTGGTGGTTTTGTTCTTACAAATCTTTGTATGATATACGTTTACTCTGTAACATTTTCAGATGGGATTGAGCTGCAGAAGCATTGAGAAAATGAATATCAACAACAAGTGGAAGAACATTGAGAGATTGAAGAAACAGAAATCTCAGACATCTGCAGATTCAGAAAGTTCAAGAGGACCTGTTGGACAGGTAGGTTTTTATAAACATACATCATTAACCAAATATTACTTAAAATATGTTCATCGTATATGTGTGATTTTCAGGTGATGCGTGCATTGATTGTGGTGGGTTTTGCAGGCTTAGTGTTTTTGACACGGAAATGAACTTAAACAGGTTTGTGTTCTGCTGAAAAATGAAGCCTTCTGTATTTTTTTCCCCTGTTTTCTTCTGATGGAAGGAAACTCAAAATAGGTTCCTTGTGATACAAGCTTCAGCCTCAAATTTATTTGTCTCCTTGATACATTTTGCAGATGAGCCAAACCTGCATTTTGTGATTGTAATATTGGAACAGTTCTTTTAAAACAAGACTGTAAAAGATATATTGTTGCACATAATAATAGTTTTCAATGATATGCTTATATGCAATCACAAAAATAGAAATGTCCATTCATCATTGCTTCAAGTTAATTTGGTTCCATTTCTACAAAAAAAAAACAGTTGACAAAAAAAAATTGAGGAAAACTTTACAAATTGTCATGTATAGCTTTTCACTATAGTGTATTATATTATGAGTAATGTAGTGACAAAAAAATCAATGTTGCATGGAAAATTAACATTTTCACTATACGAGTAATGTAGATTCTGAGCATTTTAATGACAATTTGACATGGTTCTACACTTAAATAAGACTCATACTGGTGAAAGACAGAAGATTGTTGACAAAGGATCTTATTCATTATTGGGCGACAAGCCTTAATTCAGACTTGTGCAAGGGTTGTTCACATATTGGCACATGGAAACAATTCAGATTTTTTTTTTCTTCTTCTTTGTAAGGGATGTCACTTATCGGTGAATTTATGCACCATTGTTAAGTTATACATGTGGTTATATTGATAATTTGTAAAGTTTTTCTCAATTATTTTTTTGTCAGTTGTTTTTTTTTGTAGAAGTAGAACCAAGTTACTTTGAAACTATGATGAATAGAGATTGTATAGAATATAGCGAACTCTTAGTTTATTAACATTTTCATTTACTCTCATGATTTGCTAAAAAAACTTGTAACAGTAGTTGGTTAATGATGTTTTCTATTTGTAGAGGATGTATCTTAGGACAAATTTGTTAAAAACTTTGATTGTCTTAATGTAATTTGTTAAAAACTTTAATTTTGTATAAATAATTCGCTTAAATTCCATAAACTTCATTCGACTAGTTCAAAGATTGTTTATAATAACGTCTCTGGTTAAAAATTCTCCAAAATCCGCTACTGCTCATTCGTTTAGTTGCCAGTCGATGCAACATACAAATTTGGAAGAATTTCGGAAACACACATTATGAAGTTGTTGCTTTGAGATTAATATAATGACTACGGATGATAGGTATTTTCATATAAAAACTTGACATTCAGATCCAAAAATGGATTGTTTGAGCTTGTATCCGTAGATAACTTGGTCTATACTAATAGAAAGATGTTACAGTCCACTGATGAATATCAAATATTTTTCTTAGTCTATGCGGAAAAAAAAAGAATATCATATTAACAGACATGAACCGTCTTGTTGTATTGGATCCTTGATTGGGTAAGACTTTTTATTAATGAATGGGTTGCCCAAAAAAGTTTCTTTTGCTTTGAGATTTCACAAAAAGAGACCAATATTTTTTGAACTTATATAAATCGATTTCTTACAAAGAATTAAATGTAGATCTCCAAATCTTAAATCTGAAAACCAATTATGCAAATATGAAATCCCTTTTTCACCTTAGAGAAGTTCCTTAAAAAGAAGATATCAGATTGCATAAAATGTTCTATGACTCATTTTATTTAAGGTTATCCACATCCCAAATTACAAAGACAGTAAATTAAGCTAGTTAGCATATTAAGGAGCTTTTTTATTCAGATAGTTCTATTAAAAGAGATAAATATAATTAAAACTGATAAAAATTAGATATACATTTTTATTTAAAAATTATATTATGAATCAAAGTGTTGATGCTCAGTATTCGCGAACATAAATATTTTAATCCCTTATCAAACTTATGAGTGAACACTCATACATGTATTTTCTTGCATTTTTATTTGAAATCCTTTTTTCAAATTATATATATATATATATATATATATCAAACTTGCTAAACTTTAGGACAAACAAAGAACTCTAAGCTAGTGGTTTCATTAATATAGTCTTAAGATGATCTTGGTTCAAGTGGGATATCCTAATATCCAAAATCTCAACCAAGAAAAGAAAAATGGCTTTTTCATATCTATTGATGACATAAAAAGGAGAACATTTAGTCCTCCAATCACTTTGTTTCCTTTCCAGTAGTAGTGTCACTATTAACACAGCTTGCACTTTAATACAGAAATGTTTAAAATGTGTATTGTTTTCCCCAACAACTAAATTATTTCGATTCTGAAAAGTACTCTCGGTTCTGTATTAAAGTGGATTCCAAATTATTCTATGTAGAAGATATAGCTCGGCAACTAAGGATTTCTGTATGCATTGTTACAACTCTACTGTATTCGATTAAGTTGACAAAAGAAAAAAAGGTTTGCTGAATCGCTTTTGGGCACGCAAGGCAAAAATCTCTGGTTAAAAACTTTATCATTGAAAAAAAAACTTTATCATTGCTTATAGAAATAAATGTGGACGCAAGGCAAAAATCTCACAATGATAAAGAAATATTCACCAAAACTAAGATGGACCAGAATCAAATTAGATAGGATCGATGGTTGATATATGTAAGCATTTTAGTTATTCTAATTACACCCATTATTTAACGAGTTATATGTATTTCACGTAACGCTTATAGGTCTAATATTCGATTTGGAAGACTGATGAGACGCAAGCTTCAGATCAAGATCGAGTCCACCGGTGTTACCCGACACGGATATTTCAGGATCTGGATGTCCGAGACAAGGATCAGTCAATCCTTGTTTCCAAACAGCCTCTGTGGGCGACCCAGTGTGATCATCATCATTACATGGAATGGAACTATTTTCTTCAACGTTGCCGGCCGAAACCTGTTGAATATATAGATTGATGATTCAAGATTTTAAGTTTTTATAACAAATCAAGAAAAGATATTTTCATATACCATTCTTATTATATAAAGCTTAGACTATAGTAAAATATCCACATTTTTGCTTATAAAGATTTTGACATCTGGAGTGGTAAAAATGTTGTCAGAAAGTGGTAAGAATATTTGGAAATTATATTATTAAAAACATACAAATTATGCCTGATCCTTTTGAAGATGTGACATTTTTCCGTTATGGACTTTCCTTAAAACCATTGAAGTTTTTACTTTACCTACGAAGAGTTTAATTTCCTTTTGTTATATAGAAATTAGAAAATAAGATTGGAACGTTGACCAAAAAAAGAAAATAAGATTGGAACTTGCCATATCGAAGAGGCTAGTGCGGCGTCTCTTGTGATGGAGAGTGGTGGCTTGACGAATGAAGTATTTTTGAGCATGACTTGCCACTTGTGTCGGAGATTTTGTGACGACGAAGTTTCTAGAGATTCCTCTCCAATCTCCTTTACCAAGCTTCTCTAATCCAATTAGAAACATCTGGTGCTCTTTTTCCGTCCATGGAACCCCTACTCATAAAGAAAAATTAAAATGATCTCATTAATTGAAAAAAGCCTTAACAAAAGCTAACGATTATAAATACAATATTTTTTGTCCGCAATGAAGCGGTTGCATCGCATGCTATTCTTGTTTGATTAATTAACTTCAGAACAGTTGATTATAACACGGTTATATGGCACATCTTTGTGAGAAGTGTTTAACTTTATATGATAATATATTCTGCAACTTTATAACATGTCAATACTTATCATAGTCCGACGGACAAACCCAAACAAGAATGTAAAAATATGTCAAAGCTGTAACCTTTTTTGCGGTCGGGTGTTTTGTGGGTGAGACCGTCGGAGAGATAACCGGCGAAGGAAGAGGAAGAGGAGGAACATGCGGGTAAGCAATCCATGCTAAAACTTTTCTTCATTGCGGCAGCCAAAATTGACGAAGGTGGAGGAGAACTGGGACCTGGTGGTGGTGAAGAGCCTGTGGTGTCTACATGAACACCAAAGAGCTTAATGACTCTGGTTTTGTTGGAAAAACATGTTCTTGAATTATGTCCTACGCTTCCACAGTGTGAGCATTTCCTGCCCATTGCAATGAATAAGCAAGAGGAAAGAGAAAGAAAGAGACTATGTTGATGATGAGGAGAGATTTTGGGGTTTATGTAGAATGGTGGAGAGCATAGAGATAGAAGATGATTGGATAGGCGAAGTTTATTTATTGGAGGATGCAACAACTTAAATGATGTAGTCCAAGTTGGTGTATTTCTATGTTTAGCCAATAAAAATGCGAGTTTACGCTAAAAAAGGGGGATGGAAAGCTGTCTTTATCAGTGGGGTTTTGTCATTAATATGGACTAAAATGTAGATTAAAATCTAACTGAAGTGGTCATAAAAATGAAATCTTCATTTATTTTTCCCGTTGTTTTTTTTATTTGAACTTGATTTTGCTTTGTATTTATGTTTTATAGAATCTGTGATTTGAAAAGAGAACGAGGTATACATAGCAATTAACAAGAAGGGAATACATATGAATTATAGTTACAAAAAATATGTATCATATAAAGGCTTACATCCTTCATAAGAAAGGTATCTTCGTGGTTGAGAGAGGGAAGACTTGGATCCTCCAATAGTCTTGGGCTGGTGTGTAGTTGGATCATGGATGACCTAATAAAATGTGAATAAATAAAAACAAAACTACATTAATTTACTATTTTGTAAAATAGAAAATGACAAAAGAGCCTTATTTATTCGACAAAGACGTATTATATATTAATTTTTTTTGTTTGATGGTAAATATAATTTGGATCTTATGTTTTCCAATATATTAGTTGGAGGGAAGAGTCATCCACATAATATATTTTATTTTATTTAAAAGATTGCCTGATTTGTTCAGATATGTGTAATCGATAACATTATTAATCAATAGTAGACAAAGCACTACTATCCGACATGCAAGTAGCTATTTATTATATATCAACGGTAGAATTGGTCCGCAATATGGATTGCTTAGTTCGGCATGTCGAGCTAGTAATTAGTATTGGAGGACAATGATGACTATTCATATATAATAATCTACTAATGTTGATTCTATCTTCTATTGCATTTAGAAATGTGACTGGGATTCATATCTATCATATTAATAAAAAAATATTATAATGTTGATTCCTTTCTTTTTGTCAAATATTCATGTTGATTCAATCAGGTACAGTGGTTGGGATTTTATGATTTATCATTTTTCTTTTTTGTAACAATTTTATGATTTAAAAATAATCATAAAATGTTGCCTTCCAAGATAATATAACATATGAATTGCGAGTGCATTTCATCCACAATAACAAACACACAGCACACTCTTTTGGTTGCTGGATTAACAACTTTTACATGCTTCTTTAGCTAAAATTATGCAAACGACCAATGATCTCTCTACCGCCTGACTTTCTTGTTCTTTGAATAGCATTCTGAGGTTTCATGACCCTTCTTCCTGCAAAACTCACTCCCGGAAGCTTCTTCATCCATAAGCCTTTGCCCCCACTCATCACCTCGCAACATCTCAACAATCTCAGTGATAGTAGCGTCTTTTAAAGTTCGAATGTATGATACAGACTCCTTAAAACTGGCGGGTAACTTCGTAATAATCCTAAAGATGACATCATCATCAGGAATGTTTCTTCCATAGAACCTTAGCCGGTTCGCAAGATCCATCACTCGCCAAGCAAACTCATCAACACTTTCTTCTTCTCCCATTATCAAATTCTCATACATCATCCCAACATTCTGTTTCTTCATATCCCGAATACTCTCGGTTTCTCCGAACTCCGCCTTCAAAAGTTCCCATGCTTGCTTCGACGAGGTAGCTCTTGTTATCCGAAGAAAGATTGTGTCTGTTACCGACATTTGAAGCATGTAAAGTGCCGACATATCCTTGATTCTCTGTGACTTAACCAACTCTTCTTCCATAGGCTGATCCGAGGTTTCACTATCTATAACATCCCATAGGTCACGGGACATCAATAAGGTTCTCATTTTGATACTCCAAAGCTCATATTCGTTTCCATTAAACACCGGAACAAGCTGTTGCATCTGCGTTTGAGCCTCCATGGCTATTACTATTTCTTGTTGTTAAAGATGAAGATCAAAAGTCATAAGCAACAACTACAAATCCATAAAACTACACACATGATCTATAGTTTTCTAATTATCCTAAACATGATCCAAAGACACTAAGCTCAAAAACTCCATTTTCTTTTACTTTTACCTTAGCAAACATGGAGATCTCTAGTCAACACCATGGACAAGATTCAAGAACTTAAAGGACGGTGGGGGGTTATAAGCTGAAATTACCTTGGCTTTTTGCCACTGAGAACTCGTAGTGTAGTGCAATAACGGGAGATACGATCTCGACTTTGTGTCGGTGAGAAATCTATACTTGTTACTCTGTTCTTCACTGTTTTAAAAGGAAGAAAAGGAGTCAAAGACACGTGCCACAAACACATGAATGGAAAATCTACCTAACGCACAGCTCTCCAAAGGATTTCAACATTGTAACTCAAGAAGACTACACCTCAATATTTAAATTTTAAATACAAAACTACTTAAATAATAATTATTTTTTTCAAAGAAAACTATATATGTATTTTACTTTTTCTTTGGTCGAAATTTTGTTTTGTTTTTAAACATCTGATCCAATTAATAAGGATACAAATCAAGAAAAAAAAAACTAAAACTGGTCGTAAAAACAAATATTAAATATCAAACAATATCTCAGATTCTTTAAAAAATATATAAAATCAGCACTGACAAAGATAAAAAAAATCATGTATTCATTCATCAATTCAACTAGAATTAGACCAAACAAAGCACTTGACTAAAGTTAACACCAAAACAAAGAATGCTTTATTCCCATCATCTGGCAAAACAAACGCTCTACTTATTACTCTGGACAGAGAGGAATCACAGCACAGTACTCACCGGAATGTGTCTCAGGGAGACAAACCCTCAACTATTCTCTAACATGATGCAGTTTAGCTACAACCCAGACTTACGAAAAACTTTACTAAAGGCTTCTATTTTTTTCTCCTTTTCTCATGCATTTAATTGAAAACGTTTGTTCAGAACAAAAGATAGATCAAAACCAAAAAAACTTTTAACTCCCGCTCCTCTTCTCTCCGTGGTCTCTCCGTCGATGCCACTTGGGAGACTTTAACCTTTCTGATGCTCCGTTTGCTTTGAGAGACATTTTCCGAAGAGTTTGACGTTTCACGTTTGTCACCGAGACATTTTTCCACACCAGTGACCGACTCTTCTACAGATTCTTGAGCCGGTTCCGTATAGTATTCATGAACCAGCAAGAAATCAATGAGATCACTAATAGAAAGTGTTTCCGCTTCTTCGACTAACGCTTCATTAAATCTTAAAGGCAAAGAGGAAAGAATTTTCTGCACCACTTCTTTATCTTCGACCTCCCATCCACAAGACTTCATACGAAACACAAGTTCCATTAGCTTATCAGTAAACTGATGAACTGTTTCTGTGTCACTCATTTTCATATTATGATACTCTTTCTTGAGATCAAGAAGCTTTCTAGCTTGAAACAAAGGACCTCCTAGTGATTTCACTAACAAAAGATCCCATGCCTCCTTTGATGATGTAGCAGACGCTATCCACGGAAAAATTTCAAAGGCTAATGCATTTTGGATCATATGAAGCGCTGTTGTGTCCTTCATTTCCATCCATTGTTTCCGCGAGGCTGAATCAGTGGATGATGATGATGATGCATAACCTTCTTCAAATTTTTGATATGCCGATGAAATTTCCTCTTGTTGAAATATTCCTGTCTCCACGACATCCCATAGATCGATAGCCTTCAAAAACGTTTTCATTTTTACGCTCCAACACTCATAATGAGTCCCATCAAACACAGGAACAACCATCTTCATAAGCCCTGAATCGAAACTTAAATTTTATTCCAATAAGTCAAAAAGGTATTGTGGGCAAAGATAAATATCTACACAAAAACACCTAACTATTAGCTGAACTATGGATCCATATCTGAATAATAACTAAAAAATCATGGAAGAATAAATAAGCATTTTTTTGTCAACGAAATATATTAAGTGGTTACAACCGGAGCCAATGCTCAACGGTAAAACGGTAAAAACCTGAGTTAATCTCAACGAAAAGCTGAACAACAAAGATAGTACACTAAAATTAGCACAAACACTAAAATATGAAGACTTAAATCATATATACATATTACTGTCATAGAGGACTGTCTAACCGCAAGTGGAGCGGTCGAAGGGTCCAAAAATATAAAAATATAAAATTTAAATTTTTTTTAAAATATATAAATAAATTATGGTAAAAAACTTTATAATTTTAGATATAATGCTAAATTTATAACTTATAATAGAAAACATCAGATAAAGTTATTAAATTTTAAAATTACTTGATATAATGAACATGGTATAAAATTAATTTGAGACGCCCTGCTGTCATGTTTTCAAACCAGAGCAAGTTTGCAAGGCACGTGCACGTTAATAGAGTTCCATAGACATAACATTGTAGGCATTTACAAAGTATTATGTAAATTATCGCCATAAGTTATAAAAAAAATATTAGATCTTTTGAACTGTTGCCTCTTCCCAGCTTACGCATATGGAATTGTCAGATTCAGTAAGAACTAGGAGATGCTAAACTTGGTCAAAGAAAAACCCAGCAAATTCATATAAAACACACCATGTGAAAAAAAAAACACAGTGGATTAATGTAGAAACTTTTGATCTGAAACCAAATCATTGTTTCTGAAAAGATTTATAAATTATTCAAAAAGAGAGATCTTGTAGTATTCTAAGGAAATCGACATTGTACCTGATTTTATCAAGTATACGAGCACACCCAAAAAAACAGCTCGCATATAACCCTAATATTTTCTATTTATAACCTAATTTTGGTATAAGACCGTGAAGTTTAAAAGGAAATATTCCGAGATCTTTGCGAAGGAAACGGCAGCCAAAATACAAAGCACCTTAAAAAAAAAATCTCGCTAATTAGTTAAGATTTGTTTTGATTTTTCTATTATAATTTTTTTTAGAACAAATTTAGAAGATTTGTTTTGATTATAATCGGATTATTAGGTTTGGCGGTTAGTAAATTTGAGATGCCAAGTTGATGCCTTTTGGACGGACTCAACAACTGGAACGGGTTTGGGCTTTGTCTTGTTGGAGCTTGTTAAAGAGGTGATCACCGGACAAAGAAAATGTCAACAGCTGAAATCTCCACTTCATGCGGAAGCGGAGAGCATATACTGGGCAATGAAGGAAATAAGCAACCGAAGTCTCCAACAAGTCAGTTTTGAGTCTGATTGCCTACAGGTGGTGTACATTATCCAGCACGTCAAACCTTGGCCTGCCTTGGATCCTGAACGGGATCAAATTGGCTCAATACGTTCTTCCTTTGATACTTTCTCACTTAGTTTTATTCACCAATCTTTGAATATTCGTGCGGATACTTTTGCTAAAGTGGCCCGATCAGTTGAAGAAGACTGCTCTTTAGTAGAGGTTAAGTTCCCCTTGAGGTCAGCTCATGAAGCGCATGTATGGAACAATATGAATTTGGAATGAAGCTTTTGATGACAAAAAAAATTAAAAAAAATGGCAATGAGTTTGAAATCTTGTGTTCCTACCTAGCCTAACCACTGAAGAGTTTTAAGATGGATGATGGATCAAACATTCATGATAAAGGCACCAGAGTTAGGTACGTAGCAGCATGCCATTCTGATTTACCTAGTTGAGTTTGAGAATTTTGTAGGTTAGAAAATGTTCGATTAAGCTCAGAATTAGTTGCCAACAATGTAGTTTGAGATATAGTTATCTTTCTTGAGCATTAAGATTTTCTGAGCGTTGCCCAAAAAAAAAAAAAATTTCTGAGCAATTATAAGGAGCTAGCAAGCTATAATAGCTTTTTGATATTTTCTTAGGATTCATAAACTCCTCTGTTTCAAACCTTATAATATAATATAAAACGCTAATAATCCAGTAACAAGATTACAAGCTGACATGAACCTTTAGTCATAGATCTCAACTCCTTTTCTATCAGCATACGCTTCTCCGTGTCCGTTGAATATAGAGAGATCGTAGCAGTTTTCAAACAATGAGCGTTTTTCAGAATATAAGTGGCGACTTCATTCTCTTCCAGTGTTCCTGCATAGCCTATCCATTCAAGAGTTTCCAAATGGAAGCTCAAGCATTCAGGAACAGATCTCGGTTGATCCTCGACACCTCTCTTAGGAAACCAATGATTCTGAAAAATGTAAGAGCATTTAACTTAATTAAACCTCTTGAAACATATTACTGGACCGATTTGGTTTTCGAGCGAAAAACAATCTAATGTGATGTTACCTGGTTGAGCTTGAGAGATCGTAGCTTAGGATACTCTTCAAGCAAATGCGTAAGCAGACTCAACTGAATTGTATCGTAAATATGTAGTTCCAGATGAAGAATCCGTTTGGAGATTAATGTACCCTTAAGATGTGAAGCCTGCACGCGAGACACAAAATCATTTGTAATGTTCAAAGGAAAACAAAACCTAGGTTGCGTGGAAAGAAATTTTCAAGCGTTTTACCAATATTGGGATAACCTTAAGGAAAGATGCTCAAGTGCGCGGAAATAAGTTAGAACTTTCATGAGCTTCCCTGTTTCTGACTCAAGCAAAGAAATATTTGCCTCTACCAGCTTAGGCATATCCTCAACAAAATTAAAACAACCTCCACGATCGTTGATCTTTAAGTTGTTCAAAGAAGGAGTGTTTATCTCGAATCTTAGATCATCGTAACAATGATATACAGATTGTGTATCAATGGATAATCTCTGTAGAGTAGGGACTGATATAGTGAACATAAAACGGCCAAGACTGCAAAGTCTTTGGAGGTAGAGATCTTCAAGAACAGGACAAGCCGATAAAACTCTTTTGAAAGATTCTTCTTTGTACTGAAACCTCACACGTGTGACGTGCAAAATTTTCAGGGAAGGGAAACAAACAGGAGAGTCTACAACGTCCACAGCAATCCTGCCTTCGAGTTTCAAGACAAGGAGTGTTTTGAAGACTTTGAGGTTATTTGGGAATCTGATGGGAGAGTAAAAAACCTGATGATAATTCAAAGTGATTATGATCTCTAGGAGAATGGAACGGATGTTTGGGAATAAGAGAGTATCTATGGAATCAGAGTATTCCCCAAGTTTGATGTTTAGGGTTTTGAGAACAGGAGCTTCGTGTAATGGCAAGGACATGCGACAAAATTGGTCAAATCCAAGGGAACCATTGTAGGGACATGTTTCGTCATACACAAGCGTTGGCATCATCTTCCACACATAGTTCCATCGTTTAGACAATAAGCTTGTGGACAATGCGATTCTTACCGGAACCAATGAGAGGATTCGAAAGAGCAAGTCATCAGGTAGGTCACTGATCCTATCAGAACATGTCACCTCTTCGTTTCCCAGTTCCTCAGCTTTCATCGCCCAGTCGTTTGAGATATGAAACCCTAATTTTTGTTAAGGTTTCCTCTCCTTTTCACATATTATTTGTGTATTATATAACTTAATAACAATAGTTTATTTTAACATTCATATCATTGATATTTTTTCAAATGCATAAGTTGATTTCTTTGCCAAAAAAAAACATAAGTTGATTTCATACCTTTTTAGTAAACATATTTATTGATTACGATATTTTACTATTTCCTGCCTATGTATGATTTATTTTCAACAAAATATTTGGTTTATTAAATATTATTGTTTTAAAAAAAACTATGTTAATTGCATGTGTAATAATATAAGTAAGATGAGCAATCTACAAATTTAATGTTTTTCTCCTACTTGCGCGTAAGATGTCCAGAGCGGTGGTATTAAAAACTATAAAGCTATCATAGCTTCTTCATCTTATCGTTGGAATCATAACATCCGAAAGAAACTAGGTCAATCAAAGAAAAAAACAGCTCTATTCAAAAATTGTATAAAATCACAAATGTTGATATAATCTATACTTTTAAAACTGAAGTACAAATATAAACTAACCCATAAATTAATTATTTTATACATTTAATGCCACTGATATATTAATTAATCTTAACTTTCAGTATTCATTGCATTTTTCGAATTTGAATCATACTACCTAAATTGATTTCATAATTAATTCTTTACAAATAATAATTTTAGTTAACTCATTTTATGCAGCAATATATATTTTCACTTTCATTATTAGGTGCTCATTTCTTTTCTTTAATCAAAACTACTTCCTGTAACCTAGCTTACGCCTAAATGATATTTACTAAAGACTGATTTAGTTAAGCATATGCAATATTTACTAAAGAATCTTCCATTTTTACGCTCATATATCAACGAAAATATACATATATCTTTTATATTTAAGTAATCGATTAAATAAAAATGAAACCCTAATTTTTGTTAAGGTTTATCTCTTTGTCACATATTATTTATATATTATTTTATAATATGTTTAATAGTAATTTATCCTATGACATACTGACGTTACATTCATTAAAACTGATATCTATACTTTCTATTCAAATTAAGCATAAGTTGATTTCATTCATGTTAATGAAGATACATAATCTGAGTATTTATATTAGAGATTTTTTCTATTTTTCTGTTAAAATATTATTTATATTACTACGTTAAAGTTGTTTTTCATCAAGATAATTGGTTTCTCAAATGTTAGCGTTTTAGGATAAAAATATGTTCATTGCATATAAACTTGAACTTGAACTTCTGAAAATTATCAAAATATCCAACGGTGTAAATCAATTGCTATTGTTGTTTGAACTAGTTCTTTATGTATCGGGGTTTGAAGAGGTGGCCTGATGACTTGATGGATCGGGGTTTTGGTGGGAGCCGCATGAGAGGAGTGGTCGGTACAGAAACTTGAGCATTTTCCCATGACCTTGCCTCTTTTATGGCCTTTTCCATGATCTCCTTATCTGAAATACATTGATCCTTCATCATAATCTAACCATTAATCATGCACGTTGAATTTAATTTGGTCGTAGAGCTGGTTATTTTCTAGTATACAGCACAAAATAATTTTATTCCTTCTTGTTTTTTTTTTCTTTTTGGTAGATATGTGTTGTTCTGAAAAAAAAAATCATCTTGAAAAAGTCTCGTTTGGACCATGAACAAGACAAAACTCAATATTCTCTTGCAACCGAAGAAACTCCTCTGTTAAATAGATTCCAACAATAACAAGGTAAAACAAAGATTCTAATAATAATGTCGTGGAGTTACAAGCTTACATGAAGTCGAAGCCTTAGGCATAGATTTCAACTCCTTCATCATCAGTCGTTCTTTCCTCCTGCATCGACGATCTCTTGAATATGCATAGATCGCAGCGGTTTTTAAACAACGAGCGTTGCGCAGGATGTAACGAACGATTTCTTTCTCTTCCAATGTTCCTCCGTAGCATATCCATTGAAAAGTTCGTAGATGGAAGGACAAGCATTCAGGAACAGAACTCGGGTTACAGACTGAAGGTGGTGGATCTAATGTAGTAGGCTCTATAGTCAAATAATGATCTATCTCCTGAAGCTTGAGGACTTGTAGTTTAGGGGAATGTTTGAGCAAATGCAAAAGCACATTACGGGGAACTTTGCCGTAAATACATAGGTCTAGATGAAGAAGCCGCTGAGAAATTTTATCGGCAAGAATCAGAACCTGCACGTCACCCAACATTACAAGGGTTATCAAAAATAAAAAGAAAAAAGTGCTAGTTTATCAAATAAAACAATAACAGTCTACCTCCTTAGCATGTAAAGGTATCGAAAGAAACTCGACTGAAGTAAGAAATCTGAGAAAATCTTTAGGACGTTGATCAACTTTAAGGGTAGCCTCCACCAGATTAGGCATATCCTCAGTAAATATGATATCACCAGAGAAATCTTTGATCTTTAAGTACTTCAAAGAAGGAGAATTTGTTATCTCGAGTCTTTGGCGACCGCGAAGTCTAACTTCATTGATTAAGAGATCTTCAAGAACAGGACAAGACGATATTAGTCTGCATAAAGATTCTTCATAACGGAACCACACATGTGCGATGTGCAGACTTTTCAGGGACCGGAAACAAACCGGTGGGGAAACATCAAATTCAAGACAAAAGATGGTGTGGAGTTTCAGGACGACCAGTTTTTTGAAGACTGTTTCAGGGAAACAACTTGGGAGTATAAGAGAAACAGATTGTTTCTTTAGTTTGATCGTTAGGGTTTTGAGTACAGTAGCTTCATGTAATCGCAACGACCTGCGGCAAAACTCGAGAAATCCATGGGAAGTCATGTTCGGACAAGAATTTTCAACGTACTCAAGCACTGGCATCATCTTCCACAGAGATATCCATCGTTTAGAGAGTAAGCTTGCATTCATTGCCTCGCTTATTGGAACTAATGAGAGTATTCCTAAGAGCAAATCATCGGGTAAATGACTGATCATATCCGAGGATGTAACATCTTCGGTACCTAATATTGCAGCTGACATCGCCTCCAAGAACAAAAAAGATCTGAAACTAGAATGGAGATTGGAAAAGGAAAATATCGTAGGTTACGAAGGAGAGCTAAAACCCTAAGTAGACTTTGTGAAGCACATCAACCTGAACAAACATTTTTAGGCTTTTTACTTTATTTAATATGTGGGCTTGAAACCCTCGAAAATTTATATTAAACCCAATAGACTCTTTTAGTATAATGCACTTGAAACTCTATTAAGAATATTTTCTGAGTGAAAAATGTGGTATCACCTATTTTCTCGAACGAAATAAATAATTCCTTCCAACAAAAGTTGAATTTAGTTTTGCGGAATATTTTGATCACTACTTTTACAAAATATCATTTTAAAAGAATACACCATCACACATAAAATTAATTTACCATTTAAATCTAAATGATCTCTCTTTAGTTTAGGATATCACATATTTTTAATATCTTTTAGTTTTTTATTATTTGCATTGCCCTGCTGGTTAAATGCTATTAATGAGAATAGTAATTTATTATTCTTAACAATAGGTTATGGAGATTTCTTGGTTCATCATGTTATTGCTTTAGATTTATATACAACTACACTGATCTTAGTAAAAAATGATTTAGATGCACATGGTTCCAAGTTAATACCACATAAAAAAGATTTCAGGTATAATTTTCCTTGTCATGGTCCGGAACGAGGAGGACTTGTGATATTTTGGTTTCGAACGCTTTTTATTTGACAGTTTTTTAGATGTTAAATACTATTGGATGAGTTACTTTTTATTGGCATTGCAAACATGTCATATTATGGCAAAGTAACGTTTCACAGTTTAACGAATCTTTTACTTATTTGATGGGATGGTTAAGAGATTATTTATGGTTAAACTCTTCGCAAGTTATCAATAAATATAAACAAAATGTTAAATTAAATATTTATATTTTAATTAATTTTTTTTAGAAGTAATTCCGCAGTATACAACTTGGGCAACGAAAAATATGAAACACTTTGTCCTCAAATGCTAATCCAATACCTTTTTACTGAGAATATATGATATTTCTGAAGTAAAGTCAATTTCAAATCCAAAATGTATTTCCCGGAAAAAAAATCTATAATTCGATTACAAGCTGACATGAGGCCGAAGCTTTGGAAATAGATCTCAAATCCTTCATCATAATCTGACCATTATCCATGCTCGTTTTCTGTAGTGAGATAGTAGCAGTCTTTAGAAAATGAGCGTTTTTAAGAATGTAAACTGCAGCTTCTCTCTCATTCAGTGTTCCTCCATAGCCTGACCACTGGAGATTCTCGAGATTGAAGCTCAAGCATTCAGGAACAGAGACTAAGCAGTACAGTTGGTCCTCGTTAACTGTGAGATATGGCTAGGAAACATAAAAGACATCGTATTAGATCAATTCAAAAGTTCTTGAAACTGATTACTAAAACATGAAAATGTGAACTTACTTGGACAAGCTTGAGAGATCGTAAATTAGGAAAATATTTCAGCAAACCCAGAAGTAGATTAGAGTAAAAGCTGTAGCCTAATTCAAGATGAAGAAGCCGGTTGAAGATTAAACTATCCGTAAGATTAAGAATCTAGATACAAAAAAAAAGCACAACGTTACTTAATCTTGAAAGCAAATGATATCTTCAAAGAATATGAAACCGAGGTTTGCGGGAAAAGGGATTTTACTATTGCAGGATATAAACGTATCGAAAGACGTTCAAGTGAAGAAAGAAATTTCCGAAGCTTCTTAATTTTCGATAGATGAACTTTTACATCCGCCTCCACCAACTTAGGCATATCACCAACGAAATTATAACAACCTCGGTCATCGAAGATCTTTAAGTATTCCAAAGAAGGTGCACTTATCTTGTGTATCGTGGCATCGTAATAATAGTAGGCACCTAGTGTAGTAATGGATAATCTCTGTAGAGAAGGGGATGATATACTGAACAAAAAACGTCCAAGACCACAAAGTCTATGGAGGATGAGATCTTCGAGAGCAGGACAAGCCGATAAAATTCCTTCGAAAGATTTTTCGCACCGGAAATTCACACATGTGAGTTGTAACCTTTTCAAGGAAGGGAAGCACACAGGAGAATCTACAAAGCTCAGAACAAAGTTGCCGTGGAGTTTCAAGACAAGGAGTGTTTTGAAGACGTTGAGGTTATTTGGGAATCTGATGGGACTGTGATAACCAGAAGACAACGTGATTTTGATCTTCAGGAGAGTGGAACGAATGTTTGGGAATAACAGAGTATCTATGGAATCATATTGATTTGTAAGTTTGATATATAGGGTTTTGAGAACAGGAGCTTCATGTAATGACAAGGACATGACACAAAATTGGTCAAATCCAAGGGAACCATTGTAGGGGCATGATTCGTCATACATGAGCGTTGGCATCATCTTCCGCACATAGTTCCATCGTTTAGACAATAAGCTTGTGGACATTGCCATTCTTACCGGAACCAATGAGAGGATTCGAAAGAGCAAGTCATCAGGTAGGTCACTGATCCTATCAGAACATGTCACCTCTTCGTTTCCCAGTTCCTCAGCTTTCATCGCCCAGTCGTTTGAGAGATCTGAAGGAGTAACCTTATTTTTGGAGCATAGAGAAAAGGAGGTAAATGAAACCCTAATTTTGTTAAGTTTTTTTTTTCTAGGACCTTGGTATTTTACCCGGACCCAAAAATTCAAACTGTAACCAACCCAAAAATATCCGAATCCGACCCAGATATGATACATACTCAAAAATTAGGGATATTTTATAATCTTCCTTCCTTCTATATAAAATTTAGCCTATATTCATATATATTTACGTAAGATTTTTTAAAAGCTAGAGATAAAAAAATTAAATTAAATCAGTCCAGCCAACCATTATTAATTTATAAATCGTTACTTCTTTCTTTTATTTAGTCCAACAATTTTTAGGTGAAATAACAAACATTTATGAACACAACTCGGCTGAATCCAGAAAATTTTAAGATCCTCTTATAAAAAAAATGGTTATGTGATCAAATGGTAAAAATGCATCAAACCTTTAAACTCGGAAACCGTAGATGGTTGTAAATATGAGTTGAAGAAAGTACCATCACAGGCTTGAGGACTTGTAGTCTTGGGCAATGTAAGATCACACGGAAAATCGATCAATTTATATATCAACAGTAGAGTAGACCGTGATCCCGATCAGTACATATACTGATGACCTATGCTAAATCATACATTGACTTTTTTCTGTTAGTCAAATTTTTATGAATGATGACGTGTCATTAACGGAAGCATACCTATTATAATGCAATTATTTCGCTTTAAAATAATAATTATTAAAAAATATATTCTTGTCAAAACAGTTGCAGGAAAGTTTAGAACCCGTGCTTAGTCAATCATTAGAATGTTGCCCAACCACTGTGCCAAATCGATTCTTTGTTTCCAATCTCCAAGGTTTGATATTTAGCCTAATACATATTTAATTCTGATATTTTTTTCTTGACGTATGTCTTCTAGTCATCTTCTTCCTCCTTCCTCTGTAACATTACAGCAAGAACCACCACTTCCACTCTCACCTTTTTCATTTTCAGTTCCACGTGAAGCTAATTCCTCCTTATCGTTTTTTTAATCAACAACTGTGACAAACCATTTCGTTGTTTGTATCTATGATTTAAAATAGTATATATCTATAGAAAAAGTGAGAATGGAAGTGGTGGTTCTTGCTGTAATGTTACAGAGGAAGGAGGAAGAAAATGACTAGAAGACAGACGGCAAGAAAAAAGCTATCAGACTTAAATATATATAAGCGAAACCTTAGAGAATAGAAGCTGTAGTGTATCGAACCGGTTTTGTGCTTGTTTGGTTATACCGAGTATTTTTGGTAAGAACTGTCGGCAAAATGACCACCGTCGATTTTCAGAAGGATGAATCTAATCTAACGGAATATAACCTTGCCATCCAAGCATAGAATAATCGACGGACGTGATTTATTTTCGAAGATCCACGTTAATCACATGCCACATGGACCCTCTTTATCTTTAATTTATGGTTTAAAAAAATTCCGCACGATGATAAATAAGAAAAAAGGTTTACAGGGTAAGGCCGGAACATTTTGTTATCATCGCCGTCGTCAAGATGCCGCCGGCCGGAGAACTCCAACATCAATCTCCATCAAAAGACAAGCAACCCACCGATACTCAATCTGCCGAAGCTGCGGCAGCGATCGCCGCGGCTGCGGCGGATGCGGAAGCTGCGGGATTATGGACACAGATCAAGGCGGAGGCTCGCCGTGACGCTGAGGCGGAGCCGGCGTTAGCTAGCTACCTTTACTCGACGATTCTTTCTCACTCGTCTCTCGAGCGATCCATCTCGTTTCATTTGGGAAACAAACTCTGCTCATCGACGCTTCTCTCCACGCTCCTGTACGATCTGTTCCTGAACACGTTCACCTCCGATCCTTCTCTCCGCAACGCCACCGTCGCGGATCTCCGTGCTGCTCGTGTTCGTGATCCGGCGTGTATCTCCTTCTCCCATTGCCTTCTCAATTACAAAGGCTTCTTAGCGATTCAGGTGAGAATCTTCATCTTCCGGTTAACTTGATTTGATTTGGTTTATTCCATTTGGATAACTTGGTTTGGTTTATTCAATTTGGTTAACTTGATTTGTTAGGCGAATCTTCTGGTTTGTATAGTTGATTTGGTTTATTCAATCTGGTTAATTTGATTTGGTTTATTCAATCTGGTTAACTTGATTTGATTTATTTAATCTGGTTAACTTGGTTTAATGAATTTGGTTAACTTGATTTGAAACTCGGTTAGGCACATCGGATCTCGCACAAGCTATGGACTCAAACGCGGAAGCCACTAGCCTTAGCTCTCAACTCGCGTATCTCCGAAGTGTTCGCCGTCGATATCCATCCAGCAGCGAAGATCGGAAAAGGGATACTCCTCGATCACGCAACCGGAGTTGTCATCGGAGAAACAGCTGTGATAGGGAACAACGTTTCAATCCTCCACCACGTGACGCTCGGTGGAACAGGTAAAGCTTGTGGAGACAGGCATCCCAAGATCGGTGACGGTTGCTTGATCGGAGCTGGAGCGACTATTCTCGGGAACGTCAAGATCGGTTGTGGAGCTAAAGTAGGTGCTGGATCTGTGGTTCTGATCGACATCCCTCCACGAGCTACGGCGGTTGGGAATCCGGCGAGACTTGTCGGAGGAAAAGAGAAACCGACGATTCATGATGAGGAGTGTCCGGGAGAATCGATGGATCATACTTCGTTTATCTCGGAATGGTCAGACTACATCATTTGAAATTATTACTGAGTTTTGTTGTGTTATCGAGCTTGTCGAGATTATAAGGTAAACGTGATGGACTGTCTTTACTGAGCTCTGTCGGATTTATAGACTACTGGCATGTTCAGTGCAATAATAATGAGTTTAGTTTGGTCTTATTGTTCAGTCATTAGTCATCCAATGGTTTACTAATTACTACATCCTCTCTTTCGTCAAGTTTCCAGATACAGATTCAAATTTACATTCGTAGCTTTTATGAATCTAGAAACTAATATTGATCCATGCGGCTCAGCTAAAACAACTTAACCGCCATTACATCTCAAAGAAATAAGCTTCTCTTCAATCATTAACTCAATATGAAAATAAATAAGCTTACTTTCAACAAATCCATTATATACTTGCAAACTATTTTTTCAAATAATTATTCACTAATAATCATTAAAAATTAATTTAATTTAATTTATTTTAATCATTACAAATTTCCTTGTTACTAATTCTTGTAGAGAGTTTCCTTTGTTTTGACAATTTTTGTAAAGGTAAGAGTCATATACTCTCAGTTGAGTTGATGGTCAAGAATATAGAAAAGAAAGAAAGAATCATAGACAATATGAATTTCTTATTGAAGTGGGTTACATAATCTGCAAATGTCCCATCACAAAAAATTGTTACAATGTCACAAGACTCGCAACACCAGAACATTTTACATATATATAGAAAAATGAATATAACGAAACAACATTTGTGGCTTCTTAACAAAATGAACGGCTGTTTTTATCATGGCTGACTACAAAAGAATGTGTTATATAAGGATGGCTTAGATGTCTTCTCCTCAAATCTCCCTAGTGTTTGTTTGTTCTATATCTACAAAACTAGACCAGTGAATCAGTGTAATAGCACACACACTTAAGCGGAAACTCGGGTTTTGATAGGCTTAAGCTTTAATCCCATGCTTTCAGGGGACAGAAGCTCGGGTGAAATGCAGGAAGGGCTAAGAGGACTTCTAGGGCTCTCTGTGAAACAAGATGGTCTGTATAATCCATATCCCATCAAGAAATATTCCATTGGAACCAACATTGCATGTGGTTGCTCCTCTGTTACCATTGAACCACAAGCCTGAACCTGAAAAAAAAAATCCCAAGAAAGTAAACATTGATTAGTAGCAAGAAACAAAACCAAGATGTTCGGATAAAAAAGTTGAGGATTTTTTTTCTCAGACCTCAACCAAAGCACAGTATCCTCTATCCAAATTTGCTGCCATGTGAACAGCTTCTGAATAGAATGGAGATTGATCTCCTATAAAGATAAGTGTCCTGCATTTTAGTTTCTTCAATCCACTTGAGATGTCAGGTCTCCTGCAAAAGCATAAAAAAAACAAATATTTGTCAACATGAATGTTGCCTAGACAAAGGATTTAAAGGTGTTTTTGTTTTCTTACCGATCAATGGCATCAAGAAACCGCATGACATTTACACTTTGCCTCTCATCAAGCAGCTGAGGACATTACCAAAAGCGATGTCAATTACTTGATACACAAAGAGGTCTATATATTGATGAATCAAGACCAAAAATATAGAAAGATTAGAAGACTGACTCTTCTGCAAGCTTGTGCTATATCTGACTCTGGAATCTCCACGTTACCACGGACTTCCTGTTACAAGTAGAAGCGATCTTTTATTAAAAAAAACAATTTTAAATAGAGAAGAGCTAGTAATGCAACAATGATAGTTGGCAGCTACTAGTGTAGTTTACGCACCTTACTAAAATATCTTTGAAGCAAAAACTCCTTTACCACTCCACACATTCCATAGAAATACAACAAGTTTGAGACAACTCTGTTGTAGAACCATTCAGACCAAGAGGGAGCTTTGCATAGAGGCGAGACAAGAATCAAACCGGCAACCCTTTCTCTATGTTTCATCTGAAAAGTTTTGAAACAGAGAGCATATAATAAACACAATGTCTGTCCGAGGAAAACGGATTGTGAGAAGAGTAGGGATAAAATAGGAACATACCGCGAATAAAGTGAGGATGTAAGCACCTGCAGTCACTCCCATACACATCACAGCACCAAGGCTGAACCACAAAGCTTAAACTCATTAGTTAACATGTCTAAAAAAAATTAAATAAGGTCTTCATTCGATAATTACCCGAAAAAGTTGAGAACTTCAAGGATCTGATCAGCTAAATCATCAGCAGAAGGGACTGAATCATTAGGAAAAATCGGACCAGCTCCTAACTGTAAGATCTCTTCGTGAAAATGAAGAAATTATGTGAGTGATCACGTCAATAAAAGAAAATGACATGTTAAATAACTTAAAAGAGAAACTAAAAAATTGACCTCATGCCCCGGTGGACTGATATGATAGATGCAGAAGTTATGTAACAGCAAGGAAGCTGCTTCGGGGCAAAAGAACAATCCTTGGAAGCATGACATATCTGAAAGAAGAAGCAACAAATACATTTAAAAAAAATCAGAAAAAACAGACAAAGGATCCTGTAATTTAGCTGTACACTAGTGCATGTAACGATTCTTTTAAGACTTACGGTTAAGGGCCAGATCGGGATAAGTAATCAATGCTGGCTTTTCTCGATCTCCATAGACAATGACAGACACAACACCACATGCAGTTTTAACACGATGCTCCTGAACACAAGAAGTTTTTAACAAAAGTAACACCCACCAATGTATCATGAAACCAACATAAAAATAAACTATAAAACATACACTATCTCATTACCATTGTCTTATCCATGTTCTAATGCATGTGATTGTTTATCTTTAGTAAAAAATTAATCACATTCTCTTGTGTATTTGTATACTAAAGCTAGGATATGATAACTTAATTTAGGTGGGAAATGATTAATGTATACAAAAAAAATAAAGAAAACAAATGAAAAATCTCTGTTAGAGGGTTACCATGTGCAAGCCTTCAGCTTTTAAGGGGAAAAGAACAGAATCAAAACTTCATCATCATCCAAAGGATGGCCTAATTCTAATCATTGTGAAATTTCTTTATAATAAAAAGAGAATGACAGTGTAAAAGAGATGGAATACTATGAGTGTTGATGAGATATAATAAAGAAGGATTAGTGTATTAATCTTTGAATAAACAATAAACAAAGCGTTAAAGGGTAGACAAAAACAGCTGGAGTTTTCTTTATTAATTAAAAGAAAAAAAAAAAGAATCAAAAGGCAATAAGACAAGAATAAGGAATAGTACAAAAGAAGAAGAAGTAAGAAGATATCTTTTGAATAGAGAAGAAGATCCCAAGAATAATAATCTAACACGAAATTTCACAAATCCGCAAGCAAAGAATTTTCCAATAATTTTTTTTAATGAAAAAGCTTATTAATTTCAAATGTGTAAAATAGGCAATCAAGAAGATGTGATTTATCATTACAAATCAATTTGAATCTAAACATAACCATACATTTCTCTAACAAAATCTCAGTCCAGAAGCTTGATTCGGATCCGATATCAAGAAACCATAATTGCAGTAATAACCGAAACAATTTCAAAGAACACAAAATAGGAAGGTAAGAGAAAGGACCTTGCCACCAAGATAGATGGTTCCAACGTCGACGGAAACGGAGCCGTTTGACTCCGCCATTGGCAACAAAAGCTCCTCAGTTTCCGCCTTGGCTGTCGCCGTTGTCTTATTATTTAACCGCAGGGATAACAAGAGGAGCTCTTCTCTTTCTCTTCCTCCTCCTCCTCTCCCTACCTCTAAATGTTTTGGCTTTTCTTAGCTTATATACAAAGCGATTCCTTCTCTCTCCTAAGACCTCTCTGGAAAAATAACCGATTTTTTAGTTTTTTTTTCCTTCGTTTATTCTCTCTCTATTTAAATTTTTAGCGGTGATTTCTCCATTGACGCCGGTGGTGGTAACATGACACTTGAACGGTCAAAATATCCAAAAAGAAACATTTTTATTTCGTTTTGACTAATATTAAACCAGCTCGGAAACAATTTTCAAAGTCTTTAAGAAATCATTTTTGTATGACAATGGAGTTGAAAAAGCACAATAAATTTAAAATAAAACTGAAATGTATTACTTTCAAATCGGAAACAGCGTATCCAAACTAAAAATCTGGTAAAACTGAACTAAAACAGAATTGAATTAAAAAGCCAGTCTAGTTAGAACACAAGTTGACCTTTTCTAAAATTAGGCACCATTTTGAAATAAGTCTAGTTTCCAAAGTGTACGTATCAAACATCTCTTTAATGTTTTGGATTTTTCCCAAATTCTCGATCATTGTATTAGACAGTTGGCTAACATCACGCGGTATTTTTTTTTTACACAAAAAAAAATACTAATTACTTAAAAAAAGGGGCGTTCCGAGAATCGAACTCGGGACCTCTCGCACCCAAAGCGAGAATCATACCACTAGACCAAACGCCCTCATTGCTTTATTTTGTGTATACAAATTTAATATCATTAATCTCTATATTTGGGCCGCTAACGGGCCTTTGTCTATTTCTCGGTCTGTACTCTCTCTCTTAAGAAGAGTCAATACCCATAAAAAGATCCCTAAGCTTAGTGAGAGAGAGAGAGTATCATCGTCGCTCTCTACATTTCCAGTAACCCTCCAATTTTTCCCGCCTTTGTCTCACTCTCTTCCCGCCTCCACCCGCCGGAGATCCCATGGCTCAGAAGCATCAATCCGCCGCCGCCCCAGGTCCCGAGCCTAAGAAGCGTCGCCGCGTCGGATTCTCTCCCGCCGGTGAGTCGTTTCTCTTCCTATTTCTGTTCCTTTTGTTTATAACTGTCACTCGCGATTGACACTCACCGTAGCTCCGCTTTTCGTAAATTTTCTTCTAATCTGGCAGTTTGTTCTTGACAGATACTGGCGTGGAGGCTAACGAGTGCATCAAAATCTATCTCGGTACGTTTCTGATTTTGGATCGTAACGAAATTAGGGTTACGCTTCCTGTTTTTCCCCTCTTTGGTGAAATTAGTTGCTCTAACTTACATTAATTGATAGCTAACGAATGGTTGTTTTAAGTTATTGAACGTGTAGAGAAGATGTGTGTGCTCAATGTTATCGATAAGTATTCTCTGTATAAAGTCTTTTTTTTTGGGGTTGTTGTGATATTATTTTGACTTCTCTTTTTGTGGTGGGTTGATTTGTAGTTTCCAGCAAAGAGGAAGTGGGTTCTCCTGATGTTTCCTGTGTTACTCCTGTTGATCTGAACGACTTTTTTGATGGAGATGGGAAGATTTATGGTTACCAAGGTTTGAAGGTAGTTTTCTTTCTTTAAGTTTTTGGTTTCTCATTCTTGTGGTTGTGGTTCTGTTCTGACGTTAATTTGCTGTCGATTTCATTTGTTTCAGATCAATGTGTGGATTAATAGCATTTCGTTGCATTCTTATGCTGATATCACGTACCAGAGCACAACCAATGTAAGTCTTAAGTTTAGTTTTTGTCCATTGGGCTGTTTATATATTGTGTTTTTTTTAAATGAAATCTACCTTAGAGCATCCCTTTATATTTTCTTCTTCTTTTTTTTTTGGTTTAAAAGGGAGACAAAGGCATCACGGACCTCAAAACTGCTTTACAGGTACTAATCAGCTTCTGTGTCTCATCTTATCTGATACCTCCACATTTTCTGTTTCTTTTTTCTTATGATTGACTATTTCATTCCACACAGAACATATTTGCTGAGACAATTGTTGATAGCAAGGATGAATTTCTGCAAACCTTTTCGACAGAGAGAGATTTTATCAGGTGCACAGCTACTGGATTCTCTCATACTTCCTGGAACTTGTTCCTGTATTCTTTAAGATAGATTTCTCTTTGTAGTCATTGATAGTTTAACTTTGTCACTATTGATTGTTTTAGAAATATGGTCTCAAACGGAGAGGTCTTACAGTCCGGAGTGATAGATGGAAGCAGCATCAATGCTCAAGTGGCTCCTTCAGATCTCCAGGTAGTTTTTCGCTTTATGTTTCATTTTATAATCTTCAAGGACCCAATTAGTTTAAGATGCGTTTAACAGCAGTGAAACTGCAAATTTGTTTAAGAAAGAACATATAATGGTCTATTTTCCTCAGGTTTTACGGATGGAGATTGGTTCTCCAAATGCTGGACTCCTCTATAGCCGATTGGTGCCTCTTGTTCTTCTTTTTGTCGATGGTAAGCACCCGCCGCTACTCTTTGATGGTATCCTGAATGTTTATTTTCTCTCTTGTTAATATTAACCAAACGTTGGTCCATTATATCAGGCAGCAACCCCATTGATGTCACTGACCCTGACTGGCATTTATATCTCTTGATTCAAAAGAAAGAGGATAAAGAGGAGCCTTTGTATCAAATTGTGGGCTTTAGTGCTATTTATAAGTTCTATCGTTATCCCGACAGGTTAAGGATGCGACTCAGCCAGGTATATATAATATATACACCTCAGTGATCTCAATTCTTCATGCATTCTTTTCGGCTTGACTTGTGCTGATTCTTCGTTTTGATTCCAGATCTTGGTCCTGCCTTCCTTCCAAGGAAAAGGATTTGGAAGCTACCTCATGGAGGTAGTAAACAAAATGGCGGTAGCAGAAAACGTTTACGACCTGACAGTGGAAGAGCCATCCGAAAAGTTCCAACACATCCGCACTTGCATAGACATAAACCGCTTGCTCGCTTCCGATCCAATCAAACCAGCCATCGATTCAGCTGTTGAGACACTCACAAAAGGAAAGCTATCGAAGAAAGCTCAGATACCTCGATTCACTCCACCTCTGGATGCTATCGAGAAGGTCCGTGAAGCTTTGAAGATCAACAAGAAACAGTTCCTCAAATGCTGGGAGATCTTGATATATCTCGCGCTTGATCCTATCGACAAATACATGGAGGATTACACATGTGTCATCACGAACCATGTGAGAATCGATATTCTTGGAAAAGATATAGAGGCTCCAAAGAAGCAGGTGGTGGATGTTCCAACGACGTTCGAAGCTGAAGCATCGTTTGTGGTTTTCAAGTGTGTGAATGGAGAAGAAGCTAATAACAACAATGTTCAAGTGGATGAAAACAAACCGGATCAAGAGCAGCAGCTGAAGCAATTGGTTGAAGAAAGGATTCGTGAAATCAAGTTGGTTGCTGAGAAAGTCTCTAGAAAATGAGAATCTGAGTTGAATAAAAACTTTGAGAGAGATATTTATCAGAAGCTTTTTTGTTGAGTGTTCAAACTCTGTGGTCTTAAAAAAGACAAATCTGTTTGTATTCTCTTTGTACCGGTTTGTTACGGAGGTTTGAGTAAACAGTGTAGTTCCGGTTTAGCGGTTTCGTTCGGTTATGCAACTATTAGCACAATTTACATTCATACCCGTAGTAAATGTTTGAGGGCAATTTCTTAAGTTTTCCTGTAGTGTAGCTGTTGAGTTACGTACTGGGCCTTTAATGGGCTCAAACCTTCTAAGGGCGTGAGAGGTTAATGCTACATGCTAACTATAATGGCACACACACTCGGCCCACTAAAGCCCATATAAATCATCTAGGTTTAGTTCAGTGTAGCATATAAAACGCTTACTTCTCCCCCTTCTACGCCTTTCTGTCTGTCGACGTTCTTCAAGCCGCAAAGGTACTCTCTCTCTCTCGAGCTCAATTCTTAGTTCCTTGATCGTTATAATCTAGCAGTTTACAGATCTGGATAAGTGAATCTACTTATAAGTGGTATTTGATAGGTAAGTGTTTGAAGAAGTACAAACACAGACAAAGAGAAAATGTCTGAGAAAAAGGGAAGGAAAGAGGAAGTGGTGACCAGAGAGTACACCATCAACCTCCACAGACGCCTTCATAGCTGGTTAGCTTTCTTAAAAACCTTAAATCTCTTCTACGACTGTTCATGTTATAGCTGCCTGATTGTTCAAGTACATAGTGTTTGTAATGTGATCGTCTCTTCCTGCCATATTATAGTTAGGAATCTTCTTGGACTTCTTGTGGGTTATTTAATTAGTGTCTAAAGTTTTATCCTTTTCTAAATGTAAATCATATGTTAGGCCTTAAAAAAATTAATCTTTTTTGAAATTCATTACATTCATAGAGAAATGATGTTTATGATATGATGAAAATTAGTAGCAAGCTTCTTTGCAATTGAATTCAAATTGAAATATTGTTTATAATATCATATTCCATGTGTTAAATCTTGTTTCAGCTCGCTATTTACTGTTTTGGTGTTTCTTGAAGGATAATAAGTATAACAAACACTGAATCATGTTTTGGTTTGGATTCAGTTTATCCAAATATTGTAGTGGTAAAATGAAAATGTGAACTTCATTTTAAGATTAGGTTTTATTTATCTGCTGATTGTTTTTCTGAAATTTAAGGTTTCCCTGCTAATACATAATTAATTTTGTAACAGCACCTTTAAGAAGAAGGCACCAAAGGCCATCAAGGAGATCAGAAAGTTTGCAGAGAAAGCCATGGGGACAAAGGACGTTAGAGTAGACGTGAAGTTGAACAAGCAGATATGGAGCAGAGGAATCAGAGGTCCACCAAGGAGGATTAGAGTCCGTGTTGCCCGTAAGAGAAATGACGATGAAGACGCAAAGGAAGAGTTTTTCTCACTTGTCACCGTTGCTGAAATCCCTGCTGAAGGACTTAGTGGACTCGGCACTAAGGTCATCGATGAGGAGGATTGAGAGGAGAGGACTAGTCTGTCACTTAGACAAGTTTTGGTGTTTTTCTTTTAATTTCTCGTTTTTTTCATTCAACAAGTCACAGATGCAGTTTATTGGAAAGACTCATTTTCTAGACCTTACGATGAATCTTTTTATCTTCTGGATTTTTTTCTTGAAATCTCACATTTTTAAGACGGTCCTAGTGATAATCAAGGTGAACCTTAGTTGTCTATGCAATCAATTGAACCTAACATTTCGTTAAACATATAAATGTCAAAAAAAAAAAACATATAAATGTCAAATGAAATAAACTTTATGTAATTCAAGATACGTTCATAGACAAGTCCGAATCAAAAAAATGTTTTCACTTTTCCGTAATAAAGGAAAACAGAAGGACTCGAAAATCAGTTCCATGTGATGTCAGCGTACCTTTTGAACGAAGACATCCATCACGCCAGGCCAGCTCTAGTTCGTTTCGCGTATAAAAAGAAAAAGACGTCGACAGCAGGATTCGAACCTGCGCGGGCAAAGCCCAATTGATTTCGAGTCAATCTCCTTAACCACTCGGACATATCGACTTTTTGTATGATTCTCTCCTTTGACTACCTATGATAGTATTGACCACATCTGACGCTTCAAATTATAGAAAACCAAAATTCTATAAAGGCCACAACATTTGTTTCAACTTTTCTAAGTGATAATATTATGTAATATGTGTTTATGTGGCTATCGGTCAAAAAGCTTCTTCCGCCCCCCGGTCTTGAAATATAATTAAGTACTTACATTTTTCCGGTTCGTGAAACTTAATTTCTCCAGATAACCGAACAAAACCAGTTCCATGCCCTCGTAAAATATCCAAATCGTTCATTAAGCAACGTATAATGTAAAATTAACCGGAACTGGTTCACAAAACCAGACCGAGCAGCAACATATATATAAAAAACATAAAAATGAGTTTTGTGCAAAGGTAATCTTCTTAAAGGTCAGCTCTTCCAGGATAGCGAGGGAAGGGAATAACGTCTCTGATGTTGTCCATTCCTGTCGCAAACAGAACCATACGCTCGAACCCAAGTCCGAACCCTGAATGCTTCGCTGTTCCGTAACGCCTTAAGTCCAAGTACCACTCGTATGGCTCCACTGGTAGTCCCATCTCCTCAATTCTGTTCATACCAACAAAAAAAAAACACAATCAAAGAAACATCCAACATTAAACAAATTAATTTCACTTTCACCAACCTTTCCATGATAACGTCAATCCTTTCTTCCCTTTGGCTTCCACCAATGAGTTCTCCAACCTAATTAAAAAAGACGCCATCAATGTATACTCTTCCATGATTAAATGATTCAACTTTACCTTTGGAACGAGGACATCCATGGCAGCAACAGTCTTCCCATCATCGTTAAGCCTCATGTAGAAAGCTTTGATTCCTTTCGGGTAGTTGTACACAATCAGAGGCTTCTGAAACACAACCTCTGTCAAGTACCTATAAGATATGAGACAAGACAACATTAGTAACGTTTTTTCTTGCATTTTAAGTTGAAAAATAGTTTTTAAACCTTTCGTGCTCAGATGCTAAGTCGATCCCCCACTCCACTGGGTTAACAAACTCCTTCCCTTTCCCCACAGCTTCCTCAAGAAGCTCTATCGCTTTGGTATACGTTAACCTACCAAACGGAGTCGACGCAACCAGCTTCAGCCTATCGATACACCCTTTGTCGAAGTTCTTGGCCATTAGCTCCATGTCATCGTACCGCTTCTCGAGCAGCCACTTGCACATGTACCTCACGTACGCCTCCGCGCAGTTCATATCGTCCTCTAGATCGGCGAAAGCTAACTCAGGCTCCACCATCCAGAACTCGGCGAGATGCCTCGAGGTGTGAGAGTTCTCTGCTCGAAAAGTAGGACCAAACGTGTACACGTCGCTCAGACCGCAGGCGTAGGTTTCCACTTGTAACTGACCTGAGACCGTTAAGAAAGCTTGGCGGCCGAAGAAGTCTTGAGTGTAATCAATCTTTCCATCGAGTTTAGGTAGTCCGGGTTTGAGCTTTGACCTCTCTTCGGTTCTGGATAAGCTCGCTTTTGCTTCGTTGAGTTCAGCAACGGAGGCGGTGATCGTTTCCTTGCTTGCTTTAGCGGATTTGAGGTGGGCGACGGCTTCGCCTCTCGCCTTGACGATGAGTCTGGCGGCTTCGACGTCGGCCTCGGTGGGAGGAGGGTTTTCGATGAGGTCTCTCTCTAGCTTCTCGGTGTGGCTGATGAGAGTTGTTACTTGGAACATCTCTCCAGCGCCTTCGCAGTCACTTGTTGTGATGATTGGGGTTTGAATGTAGAGGAAACCTTCTTCGTCGAAGAATGTGTGTGTGGCTATAGCGAGAGCGTGTCGGATTCTTGCAATGGCTGAGATCTGAAAAACACAGGGAAACAAAAACAGGGCAATTATTCAAACCTAACTTTCTGATCAAGTAATCATCTTTGGTCAAGTCAGCAAAGAAACTCAGTATCTAAATCAAACACAGGAACAGTTTCAATCAAAAGAATTCTTTTTGTATACGACAGGCGAACATGAATACAGGAGACTCCACTCAACCTAATTGAAATAAACTAACTTTCTGATCAATTAACCATTCTAGACTAAGGCTGCAAAGAATCTGTAATCATCATCGTCACTGAGGCTAACAAAAACAAGACACTCCACTCCACTCAAATCCAATAGAGATCAGATAACTTTCTGCTCAAGAAATAGCTTTTTCGATTAGGGCTGTAACAGAATCTGTAATCATCGTCACTAAAGCTAAGAAAGCTAGAAGAATCTCAATGACTGCATCAAACCCATGAACACTCGACTCCACTACACTCAAACCTAACTTTCTAATCAAGTAATCATTTTTTGATTAAGTCTCTACATAATCTCAATAACTAAACCAAACCCATAACAGATTCAATCAAAAGAAGTGATCTTTATTACCGAATTGGTCCTAGAACGAAGATGAGGAAACTCTCTCAACCTCTCAAGAGTCAGCTTCGTCTTCGGAATCGGGTACGTAGCAGTATCCACAGTCCCCACATCAACCACCTCCACTACACTAAGCTCAACCTTCTGCTTCGTCCCTTTCCCTTCCGGAGGAATCTTCAGACACCCATCAACAGTCACACAAGTCCCCGTCGCAACCAGCTTGGAGAGATCCGACACAGAGGCGTCCACCATAACCTGAAGATTCGCAGGGCACGATCCATCGTTCACCTCGAGGAAAGCGAAAGCGCCTTTCCCTTGCTCCCTTCCCGTTTTGACCCACCCGCTGATTCGGACCTTCTGACCCGCGAGCCCGGCTCCGCCGTCGGGTCGGCCCAGGATCGAGCGGATGCGGACTCGGTCTGAGAACCGCGCTTTTTGCACTGTAACCTCGTCGGCCATTTTGGTATGAGTGGTGATGAGTTTGGGGGCGCTGGAGACAGAACCCTAAAACAGCTAAGCAAGAACATAACATTTAGGGGTATAATTGGAAATATACACCCCGCAGATTCTAGTGGTGGTGATTTGTAATTTCGTAGATTCTTAAACAATTAGCTTACGAATCTTTCCAGCTCCATATAAATATTCGTAAAATAATCAAATTACTATAGTTGGTTAATGTTTCGTTTTAATTTTTTGCTTTTTTGAAAAATCCTAATTTATTTTATGATTTGTATATTATAAAAATAAATAAATTATGATGTTGAGTTATATTATATTATCTTCAGTGTTCAAAAAAGAAGAAGAAGATAATATGATTTCAGATATGATAGTTTAGGTCGGTAACATTGTAGAACAATTGTTTAAAATATTTTAAGTTGGTTAGCAATTTTCACACCTGCACAAAAGAAAAAAAAAAAAGAATGAAGAGAATCAAACACCTTGAATAAACAAAAGTCTCACCCAATATCTAACGTACCTGGCCATCGTGACCACGTAACGTTGTATTCAATTATAATGCATCTTATTTTTTTTCCCTCAGGATAATAAAGTTTAAGAAGGTTCAAGGTGTGTTTGGACGTCGTCAAAAGTCAACCACATGCCTCCATAGGACTTTCAAAATAACAAAATCATTTCCCAAACATCACGATCGTCGTATCAATAAGAGAACGATATTAATTGTCCCTTATCATTATTAGAAACATTTTTGTTGTCATCTTCTTCTTTGACTTTTCTAACCAAAATACATCCTCCCGTCTGTTCTTTTTCTGGTCAACACACTCTTGAACATTTATGGGTGAAGCAAGATCCATGATCGCTCTCTTCTCGTTGGTGATCTTACTACAGATCATCGTCCTAGCTCACAGAGCAACATCAGAGACGAATACAGAGTTCATTTTTCAAGGCTTTAAAGTAAACCAATCAAAACTTCAATTAGAAGAAGATGCAACCATCACGCCCAACGGACTACTAAGGCTCACCAATCGACACTCAGACCGCGCGGGAACGGCTTTCTACAACAAACCGGTTAGACTGCTCGACAATAACTCCACGGTTCGTTCTTTTAGCACTTCCTTCGTCTTTGTCATCATCCCTTCAAGCTCAAACAACGGAGGTTTCGGGTTTACATTCACACTATCCCCAACCCCAAACCGTCCAGACGCGGAGACCGCGCAGTACTTGGGTCTTCTCAACGAAGACGACGACGGTGATCCGGATAATCACGTATTCGCAGTGGAGTTCGACACGGTTCAAGGATACAAAGACAGCACAGATCGAATAGGCAACCACATCGGTCTAAATTTCAACAGTCTCTCTTCACACGTCCAAGAACCCGTGGCTTACTACGACAAAGAGGGACATAAAGAGGATTTTCAACTAACGAGCGGCGAGCCAATCCAAGTCTTTATGGATTACCACGGACGGACCAGAACTCTTACCATCACTGTCTACCCGACCAGACTCGGATCTAAGCCGACAACTCCTTTGATCTCACAAAAAGTTCCTAAACTGTTGGAGATCGTGCAAGAAGAAATGTTCGTCGGATTCACTGCAGCCACAGGGGACAAATCTAGTGCGCATTACGTGATGGGTTGGAGTTTCTCAACCGGTCCGGTCCCAGCAGCTACGTTGAATCTAACGGACCTTCCTCCTCCGCCACGAAATACGGCGAAGAAGAGAGGCTTAAACAAAGAGATCATCTCCCTAGTCGTGTCTTTAACTACCGTTATAACCATCATGTTAGTGTTATTGTTTATCTTGATGATGTACAAAAGACGATTACAAGAGGAGGTTCTCGAGGATTGGGAACTCGATCATCCACACAGGTTTCGATACAAAGATCTCTACGCAGCTACGGATGGATTCAAGGATAACAGAATCATAGGAACCGGAGGGTTCGGAACTGTTTACAAAGGAATCATAACCACCACGTCATCATCATCTCCGTCCTCTGACGAAATCGCAGTGAAGAAGATAACTCCAAACAGCATACAAGGCGTTCGAGAGTTTGTGGCTGAGATCGAGAGTTTAGGCCGTTTGAGGCATAAAAATTTAGTCAACCTACAAGGATGGTGCAAACACGGAAACGACCTATTGCTAATTTACGATTATATCCCTAACGGAAGCTTGGACTCGCTGTTATACAGTAAACCGAGACTATGCGGCGCCGTTTTGACCTGGGACGCGCGTTTTCAAATCGCTAAAGGAATCGCGTCTGGGCTGCTCTACCTCCACGAGGAGTGGGAGAAGATCGTGATCCACAGAGACGTCAAACCGAGCAACGTCCTCATCGACGATCAGATGAACCCTAGGCTCGGAGACTTCGGGCTCGCCAGGCTCTACGAGCGCGGATCCCTCTCCCACACCACCGTCGTCGTCGGCACGATCGGGTACATGGCGCCGGAGCTCACCCGCAACGGAAACTCCTCCTCCGCTTCCGACGTTTTCGCGTTCGGCGTTGTGCTGCTGGAGATCGTCTCCGGGAGGAAGCCGACGGACTCCGGGAGCTTCTTCTTGGCCGATTGGGTTATGGAGATGCACGCGAGCGGGCAGGTGCTACGCGCGGTGGACTCGAGGCTCGGATCGGGTTACGACGAGGAGGAGGCGAGGCTGGCGCTCGTGGTGGGGCTGCTGTGCTGCCACCCGAAGAGGGGGTCTCGGCCGGCGATGAGAATGGTGCTGAGGTACCTGAACGGGGACGAAGGTGTTCCTGAGGTTGAGGTGTACTCGCATTCTTCAAGTAGATACTCCCTTCCCTCCGATTTGAAAGAATGTTGATTGTTTTGGATTTTAGTTTTCTGTTTTCAAATTTATATGTTATGGATTAATGTATAGCATTTTTAACAGATTTCTGTAAAATACTTTTTTTCTGTTTCACTTTCATGTATATTCCAGATTTTCACAAGTATTAATAAAATATATTAAATTTCAGTGTTAAGTATATATTTTTGTGATTATATATCCTCAGAATTCTAAACTAACAGAAATTTATTAAATGCAATTATTATTTTTATTTACAAATGATCATTTATAATTAATAAAATATGTATTAAAATGTAAAAGTATATTTTTAAAACAATTTTTCTTCTATGCATTGTAAGAAGCGAAGTATTTTTTTAACTCATTTTGTTTAATTCTTTAAATTGCTATTTTTTGCTCCCTCTGTTCATAAATATAAAATGTTTAGTTAAAACACACACATAAAGAAAAATTAATTTTTGTCTAGAAAATAACATTAAAACTATAAATTAATGATACTCAACCAATTACAAAATAAATTATTAAATATGATTGGTTGCACAGTTTTTAATAAAGTAAAGTTACATAGAAAAATGAAAACTTCTTATATATTAAAACATTAAAATTATTTAAAACATTCTACATTTAGGAACGGAGGGAGTATGTTGTTATAGAGAGAGAGAGAGCAATAAATAGAACAATATTTCCGAAAAGTATACACTAATAAATTACATATATTTGAAATTTATTTGTTATAAAGAAAAAGAAAAAAATACAGTATAGATACTATCAATCTTTGTACACACATTGGTTCTCCCTGTTCAAAAACGCGGGTACTACGGGTGATTAGTCGGCGAGGAGGCGCTCGGCGATGCTCGGCCTGGCGAGTTGGCAGTAGTCGGCCCATAAATCGACAACAACTTCTTTTTTTTTTTTTTTTTTTAAATGTTTGAATGGTTAGAATCTTGTATTTTGATGTGAGATCTATAGGTTTTAAGTATGAAAACATGAAAACACACCAAAATTTGATGATATGTATGATTATAAACGTTTTACTGTAAAATTAAAAACCCTAAACATTATTTGGAAAAATAAAGACGAAATGATGCTAGTGCCTTCTATTTAAGGAAAAAAAAATTAGAAAGAAGAAAAACGCGTCGCTCTAGGATCAAACAAGGTTCTTATGCTGAGCCGAGATTAGTAACCTTGAATATTTGTCTATTGTCATGCAAACTAACTAATGATTCATATATATATTTTTAGAAATAAAAATATATATAAAACTAGGCTCCAATCAATTGTTAACTCGTTAGGTCCATATCGTTTGTCTGACTAGCGTTTACCGTAGTTCCGGAAAGAGCTCTGATTAAGTGAGATCAAGTGAAAAAGATGCATAGAATACTAAAAACTAGGTTAAGATCCGCACCTTGCGCGGAATGAACATTATATATAAAAATTATTTTATGTATTAAATATTTTTACATATTATAAAATAAGAAATATATATTGAATAATTAAAAGTCGATAACTATTAGATATATAATTAAATTGGTGTGAACATATAAATCAATTTTATTAATCCAAATTCTTTTTTATATTTGATAGGATAAGTAATTAAATTTAAATGATACTAACATACATAGTATATTTTAGTATATTTTTAATATTAATGTCTATTAAATGATGATTTCTACTCATATATTTTTTTGATCATATGTATTTTTTGTAGAAAATTTTTTAAATTACTGATAAAAAAATTTTCATTGTGGAATTAATAGTTTTAGTAATTTATATTTTTTAAAAATAAGTTGTCAATGTTCGTTCAAAACTTTTATCAAAAAAATTGTTCAAAGTAAATTTTGAAACTAAAATATTTATGTATTTTATATGGTTTATAGTTTAATTTAAAACAATATATATATATATATATTAATATAATTGATTAAATTTGACTTTTTACTTATATAATTTTATAATCATTTGTATTTTTTCATAACAAAAATTTTAAACCATGGATCACAAAATTTGAATGTGAGGCTTTTAACAGTTTTAATAATTTATAGTCGTTTTTAAAAATTCAAAATATAACATATACATAAAAATCTATCTTTATTATATGGTTATTGTGGTTGTTTAATTTATTTAATAGTTTTAAATTAAACAAATATGATAGAAGATACACTATTTTTTTTTATCAAATCTTTATTATTCAAAATCATTAATTGCCATATATACTTTAGCCACATTAGACAATTCCGTAAATTTTATTTAAGGAAATAATAAAGTACATTAATAATGAATTTGTTTTTAGTTTAATAAAAAAATTATTATATAATTAGATGAGCTAACATATTTCCCTAATGTTTCTAAGAATCATCATAATGATGACACGTGGATACAAAAAGAAGTTGTAATACTTCTCAAATAATATATAAGAGATATATTTTATCATTGGGCCTTATGCCTCCTAAAAGTAATTTTTACTATGGGTCTATCTTTATAACCTCACGTATATAAAAGCTCTTAAAATGTTCTTTATTATAAGGCCCAAAAAAATCTCAAAGTCAGGTATAAATAAATATTATCAGCACCAAAAACCCTAACTCTGAGATTACGCACTCCTTTCAGCTTAACGCAGCCGTCGGAAGAAAAAGCAGAGAAGCAAATCAGCAGCCATGGGTAATCCTCCTCATAGCTTCTAGTATAATTTTTGTGCTACAGCATTTGTGAAAATCTAATTCGTTTTATTTGGTGAGATGTTTCTATACATTTTGCCATTAGATTGAACGGTTAGTGTTTGTTGATCTCAGGAAAAGTACACGGATCGTTGGCACGTGCCGGGAAGGTTAGAGGGCAGACACCGAAGGTAGCGAAGCAAGATAAGAAGAAGAAGCCTAGAGGACGCGCTCACAAGCGTCTCCAGCACAATCGCCGTTTCGTTACCGCCGGTATTTTCTCCCATCCTTTGCTTATTTGATTACGCTTTGTGCGTTTATTGATTACACTCTTACGTTGTTCAGTTTAATTGAATTGGGATTTGGGATTATTAGAAATAATCTACAGAAATGTATGAACAAGCTCAATGTTAATAGTTCTGTTTGTTGTTTTATATACTTTTTTGTTTGAAAATGTTTTATTACATTGATTTATATGTTTGGTAATTGATTTTTTGCAGTTGTTGGTTTCGGTAAGAAGAGAGGACCCAACTCTTCTGAGAAGTAGAGAAGAAGATTGATGATATGCATTGAAGATTCTCCGTTACTCTTTTTGTAACTTAAATCTTTCTTCTTTTGTTTTAGTAATGTATCTTTGGTACTTTATATGTTTTAATTCCATGCTATGAAATACGATTTTAGTTTTGAATCTGATGATCAACCTCCAAAACAAACCAATCATGTGTTTAATTTTTTTTTTTGATCAACTGGGTTTAATTATTTAGAAGATTGATAATTCGACAAGAGTCTTAAATGGTTTTATTGAAATATCCAATGAAAACTATGAAGAAAGTTGTAATAAAACCAGACGGTGGTTTTAGAGTTCGTCTTTGGGTGAGTCGGACCCTTTAGAGGCCTTGTCTTCGAGGTATCGTACAGCCATCGATGCATGAATTGCAGCACCGTACGGGAGAGCATCTTCGTTGACTGTATAGAGCGATGAGTGAGGAGACGCATAACTTTTCGTCTCATCTTGCATTCCAAGGAAAGAGAAGTGGCCAGGGATTGCTTCTGCAAAGTAGGAGAAGTCTTCGCCTCCCATTATAGGCGATACTTCCACAAAGGAGTCTTCACCCAACAAATCTCTGACCAGGTTCTTGAACTGCTTGTATAAATTCATATTGTTTACGGTTGGTGGGACAGGTTCTTTACCGTTTGGTTTTAGATTCACGGATGCATTGCACCGGTTAACTGTTGCTTGCTTGGTAATAACCTAGAATCACAAGATGAAACCGGGGTTTGGTTAAACTGGAAAATCTAACAAATGTGCAATGAATCTTGAATCAAAATCACCTCTTTGATTCTTTCTTGAAGCTGCGAAAAACCACTAAAGGCTCGGAGAGTTCCTCCTATAGTGATTGAATCAGGGATGACATTGAAGGCATTGCCTCCATGAAGCTTAGAAACTGTAACCACCTACAGAAACAATGAGTTGTGTTGGAAGAAAAGCCAAGAGCAAGTAGATGAGTTCTAGAAACAAAAAGAAATGGAACCTTTGAATCCAAAGGGTCGGTTTCACGTGAAACCAGATGTTGAAGACTTAGGACAACACTTGAAGCTGCAATAACTGGGTCTATGGTATGATGGGGGATGGCGGCATGACCACCTTTACCAGTTATTACAGCCTCGAAGAATCCAGATCCAGCTAGTAAGGAACCTGCACGTGAAGCAGTTTTGCCTAAGGGAACCTGGTTGGTAAGATGAATCCCGAAAATGGCTTCAACATGCTTCAACGCTCCTGCTTCTATCATCTTCTTTGCTCCGGCAAAAACTTCTTCAGCTGGCTGGAAGATAAGCACCACAGTTCCCTAACAACAAAACAAAGTATTGATTAGGTTAGTTTTACTGATGAAAGCAAAATGCTAACGTAGAATGCGTTTTATAAAACCTGCAAATCTTGGTGATGTTCTTTAAGAATTTTGGCAGCACCAAGAAGCATAGCGACATGACCATCGTGTCCACAAGCATGCATTTTACCAGGAACTTTGCTCTTGTGCTCCCATTCAACATCTTCCTGATTTCGAGAATCAAATCAGATTTTATATTACAGCTCTGATCTTGATTGGGACATTTTACCAGATATCCGAAGAATCAAACCAAACTAAAAATCCGAAATTGGACAATACCATAAACATCAAAAAGGTAAAAAAAATCGGTTATATCCGAACCTGATTTGATTGAATGGATATCTAAATATATGAAAGATATTTTTTAACGTAATAATATAAATTATATTTAAATTGAAAATGACCATCTATAATAAATATAATCCATAAATTTACGATAAAAATAATTGAAAAACCAAACTCTCGAAATTATCAAAATTATTCAAAATTATCTGAATATTTTATTTAAAACATATAAATTATCTGAATTATCTAATATTTTTATTTGAACTACCAATCTTTATGTATTTAATATCTGATGTTTTACTCATTTTTTCTAGATATTATATCCGATTGATTGAATGGGTATCCAAATATATAAAAATATGTTTTTATACATAATAATATAAATTGTATTTAAATTGAAAATGACCATTTATCATAAATATAATCCATAATCTACTATAAAAATATTTAAAAAACCAAACTCTCGAAATTATCAAAACTATTCAAAATTATCTGAACATTTTATTGAAAATATTTAAATTATCTGAATTATCTAATATTTTTACTCTAACTATCCAAACTTTATGATATTTTATCTAAATTGACCCGAACTGTGGACTGGACTAATTGAGCCTATCCAAACCATATTTTTCCTCTTTAGATGGATCATAAACTCCCCTATCTCAACTATCTATACCCAAAATAACCAATCAAACATAATGGCCTAGAAATGATAGTGCACCTGCATAGGTAACGCATCCATATCAGCTCTTAGAGCGACGAACGGCGGTTCTCCCGTGCCGACATAACCAACAACGCCGGTGACAGCAACTGGATACTTGTACTTAACGCCCATCAGGTCTAGCTCCGACCTAATGAGTTTACTGGTCTCGAACTCCTCGAAACCCAGCTCCGGGTTCTCGTGGAGTTTCCTTCTGATTCCCACCATCCAATCGAAAACCTCAGGACTCTTGGCGTACTCGAGGAACTTCGTTGGCCTTCGAGACGCATCGTCGGTGATCCATGAAGATTCAGATGAAACATGAAGTAGAAGGAGAAGCTGGAAAGTTAAACTGAAGATCCAAAAGTTATTGATAGCCATGGGAGCAAGAAGACAAGACAACAAATCTCTATTCAATAGCTTGCTTTGTTGTATTAATGTAGATGAGAGAGTATGAGACTGTCACGAATTCATGATATTATATTATTATTATACAAAACGTTTTTTATTTGATTGGATTAATTAAAATATTGGTTGTTGTTCTATCGACTATAAAGAAACAAATAGTGTTTGGAGACTTTTGTATGATAACATTTTGGAGCATGATTAATGGGATTTCCTAAGGTGGAATTTTTAGAGAAATATAAGAAACTTTAAGAAACCCCATTAATCATGCTCTTAACATAAAACAATGATTTAGTTTAATACAGTTAGACTTTTCGCTCTCTTGTCTTCACCACCAAGTGAGTAGTCACCTTAAAGCAAAGTTATATTGTTACAAAATCAGTAAATGACATAAATCTTAATATGTAACCAAAACAAAAAGGACTGGTCACATTTATTCATAAATCACAATCATATGATATGTTGAGTGTGAGAAAGGTACAGAACAACACATCTAAAAGAAACTAAGATGTGTTTCACAAACTCTTACAATTATTTCACAACTGGCATAATTTTCAGGAACCCCTGAATATTTATGATGCCTGAAAGTTCTCAAACCAAAGCCTTTTCACTTCACTTAGTGATCTCTTTAGTCACAGGAGGAATATGGACAACTCCGTTACAGATTTCACCGTCAGGAGAAGGCGTCTCGTGCGTCTCTTTCTTCTGCTCAGATATATTCTTAGGGCCCAAGAAACTTGGCTGATTAGTAGAAGACAACAGCCTTGCCCACATTCTATCGGTAATCACCACACTGTTCTGTTTCTCTGTTATCCTCTGCACAAAAACAAAAAGATCAAATCAGGACTAATCTGTCAGGAGTCCATTGCAACATCTCTAGTCACAATTCAGATTGATTAGTAACTTACGTAGAAAGGGATGTATGTTTGTCTTCCATGGACAAGACCACTGGTGTAGCCAGTGTAACCAGCCATTGCACCATGAACCGCGCTCTGAGCTAGAAGTGTACAGTAAACATTGTCTGCCGCATTGCTTGGAATCGCCCTGATCATGTATGTAGGATCTAAAAGCAAGAAACAAAAACTAAGTTTAAAAGAAGAGTAAATCTAACTACTTGAAAAATGGGTTATGATTTTTGTTACCAATATATTTGAGATTCATCACCATCTTGATCTTCTTGAAATGATCCTATCACCATAAAAAAAAAAGTAAAAAAGAAAACAATATTCATGAGGTTTCATTGTAATGGCATAAGAGAAAGTGTTGAGTCTTCTTTTTTTTTTTTTTTTTCACCTTGATGCTTTGTGATAGCCACAAGCCGACATCTTTAAGAACCTTGTTACCAGACGCGTCCTCAAGAGTATTAGTCTCCATGCTTTTCGTCATCATTTCTTGTCCTGCTCCTTCAGCAAGAACAATCACCATGTGACCATGCTCCTTGAGCCGTTTCTCTATGTACTCAAAGAGTCCACCTTCTCCTTCAAGGTAAAATGGTGACTCTGGAATCAAGCAGCAATCAACATCTCTGCTTGCTAGTGTTGCATACATCGCTATGAATCCTGTAGTAATTCATCAAATAGTCAAATAATCATTAAACTGTAACGTTTTTTTTTTTGCTTAAATCATTAAACTGTAACGTTCAAAGCAAAATAAACACAAGAAGACAAAAAACTTACCACTGTGACGACCCATAAGCTTAACAAAACCGATACCATTCTCATTACTCTCAGCTTCAACATGTGCTGCGTTGATAGCTCGTTGAGCTTCCTCCACAGCAGTGTCAAACCCAAAAGATCTATCTATTACTGGTATATCGTTATCGATTGTTTTCGGGATTCCAATCACAGCAACTTTAAGTCCACGTTTTCTGATCTCCTACATGGTTTTAAACACAATCTCTATTCAGCTATTAATTTATTAAAGCTTTACAACTTAAATTAATATTATGTCGTAATCACAACGGCTAGCGTTACGTTACCTCAAATATTTTTGAAGCTCCTCTCTGTGTTCCGTCTCCACCGATGATATAAACCTGGTTGATTCCTCGCTCTTGGATGCTATCAACAATCTTTTTGGTATCATGCCCACCTCGTGAGGTTCCCAAGATTGTTCCTCCTCGTTTGTGGATATCGTTCACGACTTTAGAGGTTAAGGGGATAGTGTTCTTTGCATAGAATCCTCTGTATCCACCCTGTTACATATGAGAATCATTAGGACAATAGCTGCGATATATCAAACTGTAGACGAAGAGATTAGTATTATGTTTTCACAAAACTTACATCGATTCCAAGGATTCTTTTTACTCCGTACATGTGAGACAAGCTGCTCACAATTTCTCTAATCACGGTATTGAGGCCAGGACAGAGACCTCCACATGTAACAATACAAGCATGGACTTCATCTGACTCAAAGTAAACCTTTTGGCGTGGACCAGCGCGTCTGAAATGGATTCCTCTTGGACCATCCTTGTGGACTATAATCTGAATAACAAGAACAAAAATAAAAATAAAACATTTTCCTCAATAGTTTCTGAGTTATACATAAATCATCTAAACACCATTTTCACGCAGTTAGGGTAAAAAGAAGGATTGTGCTTGATGAAATTTACCTTCTCAGGCACAGTATCCTCTGTATCAACAAAGTATTGCCTGACAAAACAAAAACCAAGAAAACCCAAAATCAAAAACTATGAATCCTTATTAAGCAATGAAAACGTCTAAAGATAGGTAAAAAAATACTTACTTAACCACTGAGTAAGCTGGATTGTCTTTTAATGGATTCTGATAAGTCTGCAAGCAACATATACCGTCAAACATATCAAAATTATTGAACCCAAAGCAAAAGACTCAATATAAGATATGATCTCTCTGTGAACTTTACAAATCAATAAGGCAACAAGCAGAGATCAAAGTGTAACGTACAGGAAGGTCAGGAAGATAATCGATGAGATGAGGAACGTCTTGTAGTATATAACCACCGGGACCGTTGACGATCTTCGGACTAGACATAATCAGAAGATGTAAGAGAGTGAGAGACGAAGAAGTTTTCTCGCTTTTTCTTAGACGGGTAATCTGATCACACAGGTGGTTGGCCTCAAATAAAACTTTTAAACATGAGTGTGTGTGTGTATGCAATTGGGTACAGGATTCTCGTGTATATATATGTAAATGCTGGAAAAAAGAACTTTCAAACTTGGAGAAGATTATTCACATTATTCTAGAACAGTTTTAAGTGTCCATCAACGGACATAGTTGACTTTGGGGTTTGGAGAAGTAATTTAAGTTCACTATTTGTAAAATAGATTTTATTCATTCGTTTCAAATAGTGCCGCTTTTAACCTTTATGGGTTTTAATTTTTAAACAAAGAAATATTAATTTGTCCAAAAAAAAGCAAAGAAATATTAATATTTAAAAATTTATTATTTATTTTTAATAAATTTATTACAAAAACTACGAATTTTTTTTCAATCTAATTTTCTTTATAATTAAATTTTTATTATAAAATAGTGTTTTTAACTATTTAGTTTATGTAGTATGAGGTTGCGTCTTGACCGGTTCCACCTTTTGTCTTTTCTAATCAGTAGGCCTGTTTCAAGGTTGAAGGAATATTCTGACGTTAAAGAAGCATAATCTCTTGATTAAAAAAAGAAGACAAATCAGATTTGATGTGCCGGCTGTCTCTATTTTACGTTTGTATATTTGTTTAATAGTTCTCGTAAATCTTTTTGCCTTATTTTTTTGGGATGTCATGTATCAAGCAACTCTATGCTGCTAACAAAGAGATAATCTTATTTTAATATTTCTAAAATTCAGAAAGAGTTGACGAAAGCCTATAAAGTTCACAATTCTATTGCTTATTCGTTTTAAACAAATACAAAATCATTTGTATATAATTATTTTTGGAAACAACTCGTGTATAATTCATTAAAATAAATTATACACGTGAAACCATATGAATCATCGAGTGTTCTGGAATCGATTATTCTGTTGATGGTCAACTAAAACCAATGAAACTGCTCAAAGAACCAGAATAAAATACTACAAGTGAAAAATGTGTATTATTGTGGCCGTTTTTTCTGTTTTCTACATACCATTTATAATATACTTTTAATGTTCTTTAAAATATAAAAATTAAAATAAAAGAAAATTTATTTCCTAATTGTAGCATTTCCAATTTTTTGTTTAGACTTACAATCTAGCTAAATAAAGAGAAATATATCTTTCAAAACGTTTCAGAACACTATATTTTCCTAACAAACTTTGGGAATATGAAAATAATAATAAAGTACAGAATTATAAAATTTTGATTTATTAGATATTTTAAAACTAACAGAGTGACTTTTACTAATTACACTAAAGTCCATAACAAATAATATATTGTCACCGTTTAGCTGATTGGGTGGTTTCCAGGATTTCTTAAAAATGTGATTCGCACAAATCATTAAAAAAAAATCCTTGTGTGATATCAAATGAAAATCTAGTGTTATTTTTTTTTTTTGGTGCAACGAGATTATATTCTTGTTTTTCGGCCCTTTACCTAGTGTTATTTTACAATCTTTTCATTATTGTTATTTTAATGTTAGACTGAAAGATTTTTTAAGAAAATTTAGAAAAGGCTAAAAATGAATTAAGTGTTCTATTATTTATTAAACAAATCTTTCCATTTTCCTTGAACTTGATTTGAGTTTTCCATTTATTAAAATGGAGTATTATTTTTCAATTTATCATTTACCAACATACGACGGTTTACCGTGAAATACAAGAGTCTTTTTTTTTCTACATACGACAGTTTGATAGTTGTATTGACACGTGTCGTTCATGTACATCTATTTGCGTAAATGCCACTACTACCTCCACACACACACACACACTTTATAGTTTCAACTTAACTCTTACAACATTTTGATTAACCACAGAAGAAGCAGAGCTAAGCAGACGAAGATGTCGTGGCAGACCTACGTCGACGACCACTTGATGTGCGATCTCGGGGACGACCAGCGCCTCACCGCCGCCGCAATTATCGGCCAAGACGGTAACGTCTGGGCTCAGAGCGCAACTTTCCCTCAGGTTAGGGTACTGAGTTTTCATCGAGTTCCTATATGAATAGATTGAATCATTTTAGTTCAGATCACAAGTTCAAAGCTTTACAAGCAGAAAGTTGCGACTTTGGCCATGAACATGTGTTTTTTTTTAAATGTGGTTTGAGTTTGGTCTCCTGATTCTCATACTGTTTTCTCACAAAGCTTCACATGTGTTAACTTGTTTTAGTTGAAGCCTGAGGAAATCGAAGGCATCAACAAAGACTTCACCGAACCTGGAACACTTGCACCGACGGGATTGTTCATCAATGGCGCAAAGTACATGGTAATCCAGGGAGAGCCAAACGCTGTGAATGTGATTCGAGGAAAGAAGGTAAACTTGAGTTGATCTCGATGAACCTTTTTTTTCTTTTGTTGTTTTTATGAACCAATGTAAGTTTTTTTACGTACATTGTAGGGAGCTGGTGGTGTTACCATCAAGAAGACCACCCAAGCCTTAGTCTTTGGTATCTATGAGGATCCAGTGACTCCTGGACAGTGCAATATGGTTGTGGAGAGGCTCGGTGACTACCTCATTGAATCAGGGCTCTGAAATCTAACCTGATGTTGCTCATATTATATTCTAGTTAAACTGTGAGAGAAAATCTATTTATATATGTTGAATGTGAAGAATCATTTAAAAGTCAGGCTGCCTTTCACTACCTACCATGTGATGTTTTGTATGTATGATTCTTAAACTATTGTCTTCATGTGTCGGAGTTGAAATTTTTAATGAATGGTAGTATGGTACCATTACATTAGCTCTACAGATTGAGTTTTTTTTGTGAATTGCAATGAAGATAGATTCAGATCACAAGATCATAGACACACGTAATTCAATTGCACCATAAGTTTACAACAAGGCCACTTCAGGAAGAAAGACAAAATCTTTGTTGGTCACACTTGTAGACCAAGACCAAACCGTTGAGGAACAAATGTTACATTTTCTTGCTATTGCTACATACATCTAGATCGTCGGCGCTTCTTCCGTAACAGACTCCGACCTTGCACCGTTGCAACTGTCTGTAAACAAAAATTGGGGAGAAAGAAGACAGAATCAGTTGTTGTTTTCCGACCAAATTTGTATTTTAGGATCAGGAATGAGGGTTCCAAGAACTGAGATTGAAGCTCAAGTTCTACACAAGAAACTTAAAGGAATCAATGGATTGAAGCTGAAGATGGGGAAACTAGTGAATGCTGAGCAAAATACAGGCTTTTCTTTTTGATATCTGTCCATAAATACCGGAGATAACCGAGGGAATATTTTTAAACCGTGCTTAGACTAATGGGTCGATTAAGGGCCCATTTAAATCTTACTATGCCCGTCTTATCTCCGTAATTAATTTTCCCGGTCTCACGCGTTCAAAATAATGTCCGTTACCACGAAGAATCGTTTCTTCTCACTTTCTCTTTCTAAAAAAACTGCTTATTTAGAGAGAGAGCCAAAGCGAAAGCGACAATCCCTAGATGGCGCCGATGAAGCTCAAATCAAACTTGAAGCAGCTTAAACTCTCCGTTCCAGCTCAAGAAACCCCAATCTCTTCCTTCTTGTAAGTTCTCCCGATTAGAAATCGCACTTCTGATTGATTATCATCAAATTTGCATCGATAATAAGTTGGATCCTGAACTTCCCGATTGCACTACGATCTGTTTTTTTTTTTTGTGATTTGAACCATTTTTCTGGATTTGATCGAATTCAATTGAAATCTCAAAATGGAACTTGGTTTGTTTAATTGGTGAATTGCGTACAGGACTGCAAGTGGAACGTTTCACGATGGAGATTTTCTACTGAACCAGAAGGGGCGGAGGCTGATCTCTGATGAGAAGCAATCAACGGTAACTTCGCTGACCTCAAACATTAATCCATTGTTGTATAGAAGAAAGCAAGTAAGGACAATTCATTGTGTGTGTTTTTTGTTGTTAATAGCCATCTGATAGCAAGGAGCTTGATTTTGAAATCACTGCTGAAGACTTGGAGACTGTGAAAGTCATCGGGAAAGGTAGCGGTGGAGTTGTTCAGTTAGTTCGGCATAAATGGGCTGGCAAACTATTTGCTATGAAGGTACCGTTTTGATAAGTACTTGTACTGTTATTTGAATCTTCAAGAGTTTATTATCTGTTCTGTAATGAGTTCAAGAGCATTTGGGGGTTTGAGTTTGTTCATTTTTTTTTATGAATCACAGGTCATACAGATGAACATACAAGAAGAAATCCGAAAGCAAATTGTGCAGGAGCTCAAGATAAACCAAGCATCGTCTCAGTGTCCACATGTGGTTGTCTGCTACCACTCTTTCTATCACAATGGAGCCTTTTCCCTTGTGCTTGAGTATATGGACCGTGGATCTCTTGCGGATGTGATTCGACAAGTGAAGACTATTCTCGAGCCTTACCTTGCTGTTGTCTGTAAACAGGTCCAATTGAAACGTCCTATACTCCACCAAATGGTTTAAAGCATTCTCATGATTTAACACGCTTTACTTATTTTCCCCCCTCTTGTATACAGGTTTTGCAAGGACTTGTGTACCTTCACAACGAAAGACATGTCATACACAGAGACATTAAACCATCAAACCTTCTTGTCAACCATAAAGGAGAAGTTAAAATCTCAGATTTTGGTGTCAGTGCAAGCCTTGCTAGCTCCATGGGACAGAGGGATACATTTGTTGGAACCTACAACTATATGTCGGTATGAAAACGTTCCAAGATCACTACATTAGGAAAGAAGCTCTTGTTTATTAAGCGTACATAACCATGTCTTTTTTTTTTACTCTTTTACTTCACAGCCTGAGAGGATCAGTGGAAGCGCATATGACTACAGCAGCGACATCTGGAGTTTGGGCATGTCAGTGTTAGAATGTGCAATAGGAAGATTCCCTTATTTAGAATCCGAAGATCAGCAAAACCCGCCTAGCTTTTATGAGCTTTTGGCAGCAATCGTAGAAAATCCACCACCAACTGCTCCTTCTGATCAGTTCTCACCTGAGTTCTGCTCCTTTGTATCAGCCTGGTAAGTGGTTTACTCATTATATGCTTTGTCGTGTACTCTGCATGGAAACAGAAAAAGAGTTGATACTAATGCTTCAAATGGTTTTTCTTTACATTTCAAACAGCATACAGAAAGATCCTCCAGCAAGAGCTTCATCCTTGGACCTCTTGGTAAATAATTCCTACTCACCACTCTCTTTTTCTTCTCTTGGTAACAACCTTGAGGATCTTTGATGAAAACATGCGATTTTTTGTTAATGTTCAGAGTCATCCATTCATAAAAAAGTTCGAGGACAAGGATATTGATCTGGGGATACTTGTCGGCACTTTGGATCCACCTGTTAACTACCTTAGATAAGTAATAAGTAAAACTCCTCCTCTCTTCTTCTGCATTCTGGTGTATGATATGATAAGATGCATGATGTGTAATGTGTCTCTAAAGTTTACAATTACTTGATGATCAAAATTGAACGAGATTTTATTATCTATAGTCTTCTTCCTTTAATATGAAATATACACTTTTTGGTCGAATATGTGATAAAATAGACATCCCCACCAAAATCATGACATTTCATAAAGAGACGTATCAAAGGATAGAGTGTCTTCACATGAGAACTTGAGAGATCTTATATAAGGAGGAATAACATGTGGTGGAGATGAGTAATCTTCTTGACATGCAGAGAGGATATGAATCTTATATGTAGAGTAACATGTAGGCAGAAAAATGCTCTGTTTTCACAAAACAAAGATCTAGAGACTCGGAAAACAAAACACATAACACCAAAATAAAGTCAGAGAAAAATGTAAGAGGACCTTAAGAAACTCATAGGTCTTCTAGAGACACACACCATCACAAAAGAGTTTAGTTAAACAATAACTGACATGTCTCTGAAACTCTGTTCAGTTTCTTTAACTTTCTGAGCCTGCGATGATGTTTGTTTCTACATCTTGTTGAGAAGGTCGCCCTCTTTAGACAAGTAGCGTTTGCTAGCACGTACGCAGCCACATTCCTCTCGTGCTTTGTGCCTTCATATTGTCTCCATTCCATGATCTCAAGATGCGTCGATAAACATTCCGGAACAGCTGTTGTTTTCTTCCATAGGATCATCGGACCATTGTAATGGGCACCATGTTGCTGAGAGAAACATTATGTATAGGTTGTTACTATACTGTTCATATAACATACTAGTGAAAAAAGATCCATACTACATACCGGCTTAAGCTTGAGATATTTGAGTGTTGGAGCGTCTTTAAGTATACAAAAAAGTAGATTGGCCCATCCGGCACAACGTGTACATAGCTCTAGATGTTCAAGATAAGGGAAAGTAGTGCCACTAGGATATGGAGTCTGCAATTAAAGTGTGAATGATTCACTATATTGAACATAGAAGGAGAATCTTGAGAAAATGATTCAGTAACATAGTTGTTACCTCTGAAGATAGACAACATAGAGAGAGAAGACGGGCTGAGGTAAGAGATCCTATGAACATGTTAGAATGGCCACAAAGAACCTGGACATTAGCCTCGGTCACCTCTGGCATATGTTCAAACACTAGAAAGTTACTGAATGTATCTTTAAAGTCCATTTTCTCCAAAGAAGGAGCATTTATCACAAACCCATGATTCTTCTTAACGTTCCCTATAGAGTTATCGATGGACAAGCTCCTCAATGAAAATGCCTTGATGTTGAATATCATCACATTGTCATCTCTGGTTTTGTTTATAACCAAATCTTCAAGAACCGGGCAATTTCGTATAAGCTTTGCAACTGAATCGTCCCCCGAGAATTTGACCGATAAAAGGTGCAGACTCTTGAGCGATGGCAAGCGAAACCAATGCGGAACTTCCTTGAACACCACACTGCCGTCTTCTTTGGATTGGTCTACAACCAAATATTCAAGAAGCGGGCAAATTGGTAAGAAACTTGCAATAGTTTCGAACTTGACCGATAAAAGGTGCAGAGTTTTGAGCAATGGCAAGCGAAACCAAGGCAGAGCCACCTTGATACTTAGTTCACTGAGCGTCAGCGTTTTTAGTGTTCTGCAACTACTCAGAGTACACTCGTTACTATGGGTTACTTGTGTTTGTTTCACAACCAAATCTTCAAGAACAGGGCATATTCGTAAAAGACTTGCAACTGATTCGCCTCCCGTGAACCCAACAGATAAAAGGTGCATAGTTTTGAGTGATGGCAAGCAAAACATAGCTGGAACAACACTGATAGTTAGTTCACGGAGTATCAATGTTTTTAGTGTTCTGCAAGTGATCAAAGTAGGCTCATAATGATTGAATACTTGGGATTGTTTCACAACCAAATCTTCAAGAAAAGGGCACATACTTGCAACAGATTCGCAGCCCGAGATCGAAAGAAGGTGCAGGCTTCTCAGAGAGGACAACTGAAACCAACGCGGAACAGTCTTGAACTTCACATCCCTTACAACCAAGTATTCAAGACCCGGACACGATTGTAAAAGACTTGCAAGAGACACGTCACCTGAGAACTCGACCGAGAAAAGGTGGAGACTTTTGAGAGATGGCAAGCGAAAGCAAGAAGGAACAACCTCGATGCTTAGTTGACGGAGTATCAATGACTTGAGGGTTACGCAACTACTCAAGCAACTCGGCAGTTCTAGGGTATTCTCAAACGTCTGAATCCTCAGCTTTCTCACGGACCGGTTAACCGCAAATTTAACCAAAACGTTGATGTCTGAAGCTGAATATTTCTGGTTAAGCATGAGATGAAACCTCTCTAGAATTTGAGACTCGTTGAACAACAAAGATGCGTAAACAAAACTCATAAAGTTCACAAAACTCTTATATGAATCATCAAACACGCTGACATTCGGCACCAGTTTCCATGGACCCTCCATTCGTAATCTGTTTAAGAGACGTGTTGCAATGCTCTCTTCATAAAGCGGAAGCAATGAGAATATCTTCAGGATCAACTCATCTTGGAACTCACTGATGCTCGGTTCCTCCATCTTTTTTTTGTCTGGTGGGGGTTAGCTCTCGTTTTTGGAAAACCCTAACTTGAGTCTTTAATTAAACTGAAGGGGAAACTTGGGGCACAAGAAACTAAGAACCCTAGTCAAATTGTGTTTCACGATTAAAAATAAATTATTTATAACCTTTATAACTGTTTCGAAAAGCAGTAAAGGTTAATTTCCTAAATATTTGACTGAAGAAAATCGTAATTTATCTTTTTTCGTTTTTTTCCTTCCAATTTTCCTTGTTTTTAATTAAAGGGTGTAATTCATTAATATCTTTTTGAAAGGCTCTTCTCTCTTTCTTTGCTGGGACTTTTATTTGTGTAGAACCTAAAAGGAAATTTAAAAAATAAGTAAGGATCATATCTATATATGCGTGAATCAGAACTATTTTACATCCCCAAACTTTCAATTTGCAATCTGAATATTCAAGTATCAGAGATTTTACTTTGAATTTTGTTATGTGTGTTTCTTGATAATTCATATTTGATAGGCTTTATGATAGATTCACTAGAGCTTTTAGATGATAAATTTAATGCTTAAAGAAATTTAGATTAATAAAAAATTATTATGTGCAAGTAGAATATCTCAAACATATATTAGAATCTTTTTAAAAGGAAATTATTTCTTATTTTTTCTTTCTTTATAATTTAGTTTGGTGAAAAACTCACTGAAAATTCAACTAGTGCACATATCCTTAAATTTCGTAAAATCAGCATTGCAATAAAAATGTATTATTTGTTTTGGCAAAAAAAATCAGCATTGCAATAAAAATGTATTATTTATGTTGTCCGGAACAGCTGTTCGAAGCCGGGAAATATTCTTGTTTTAAGGATTTAGAGTAATTTCAATAGACATAAAATCTAATATATTTTGAGGATATATCTATGTTATATTACTATTTCGATATAAAAATTGAGGTAAAGTCGTCTAGTTGATGGGAACTAATAGTTTTGGTCCGTTTTGGTCCAATTGACAGAATCAAGGAAATTAATTTTAAAAAGGGTTACGATAGTGGTGACGAGGACATGATTCGGATATGTTTTAAAAGAATGGGTCTTATCTTCTTGCCTAGTAACAGCTATCATGGGGAATTGAACACTCCTAAACAGATCTTCTAACATAGGCATATTACATATACTACTCCTTCGCTTATCATAATATAAGTAGTTGTAAATGTTTTTCTGTTTCAAAATATAACTAGTTTTAACATTTTAATGTAATTTTATATGTATTAATTACTGTTTAACTAATAAAATTTTGTAGATTTGTTATAACTAGTTGAACATATATACTAAAATATTTTTTTTCTAGGTAACAAATTTTATAGTATTAATGTTTTTACTTAAAACTGCTTACATTTTAAAACAAAGAAAGTATTATTTAGACACAAACCAATTTTATTTTATTGTTATATTTAGTATAGAAATTAGAAAGGATTGTATAGCTATCTTATGATCATCTTAACTAATTTTTGGTATTTGATATGATTGCAATGATATAAAAATGAATATCACCTCATAAATGACAAATTAAAGAAAAAAGTACATTACAATAATAGTTTTTCTTAACACACAAAAGTGGGATATGAAAGTGACGGCCCATAGAATGAGAACCGCATATAAGAAACACAATAATAGCAATTAACATATGTGACGGATTATAGATAACGATCATAACAAAAAAGCAAAAACAAATATTTGGAGATAGATGTGAAAATTAAATAAAAGGGTCAACGTTATCCACGGCTTGCACGTAAGTAATACCCACACATATATTTATCCTTTTTCTTTTTCTTTAATTTAAATATAACTGGAACCTCTTCACATTCCCTATATATAAATGTAGATGTATATCCGTAAACAGAACTCATGCTTCTGTGTTCTGTCTTTTTTATCCTGTTTCAAGAATCCTAATTATTAATTTGAGTTCGATCTTCATTTCAAAGATGACTCTTCATTTCAATCTGAATATGAAGCAAATGGGCAACATGATCTATGAAGATTCAAGGAGGACCGAAGTAGAAGAAAACATTGTTGAAGGAGTTTCAAGATCGATGTTAGCAACTGAAACATCCTCCGAGGAAGATTCATCATCTTGTTCATTATCTTCCATGTGTTCTTCATCTGATTTAACAGAGGATGATGATGTTTCTTCGTCTTCTTCAAATGGACCTCTTGAAAATCTCTCTGACCTCATGTCACACCTCCCAATCAAGTAAGAAAAATCTCTTAAAACATTATGGGGGGTTTTAATACCTAATAATGAATGAAAATAAAGATTTTCTCAGCTCAAGATCTTTGTTATCTAACAAAGTTGTTTCATATTTTCGCAGGAGAGGATTGTCAAAGTTTTATGAAGGAAAATCTCAATCATTCACATCACTAGCAAATGTTAAAAGTCTTGAAGATCTTATGAAGACAGGTTTAAGAAATAGAAACTATGGAGCAAGAAGAAAGGCAAAGAGCACTGGAGGAATGATAGATCAAAGCTACAAAAGGGTTTATAGCCCTAAAGCTACAATCTCCAAGAAAGCCACAAGAAGACCTTCTGTCCTCTCTTGTCAAGCCAGAAGATGATGTTAGATATCAGAGAAACATTAGTCTTTCAAAAGTTTTTTTTAACCCTTTTTACGATACAACAAAATCAATTTCACAGTAACATAATCCATACATCACCTTAATCTTAAGTCTATGAGAGAAATTTCAGGGTCTTTTAATGTGTAAAAAAAGTTAAAACTAGACTTGTCTATACACTTTTTGGCTTTTTGTTGTTGTGTAGCTGTACGTATCAAAGCTTTAGTGATTCCTAGAATTGGTGGAAGCATTTCCACATAACTATGGCTTCACATAGGAAGAGACGGCTTGTCAATAGGATAGCAACTAGGCATTGTTACCGCTCACAATCAAGACAGCTTGCGAGCCTTGACCTCATATAGGATATCAACTAAACAGACATCTTCTTAATCTCAAGTTCTTTATGGTCTGTGATCTGGTTCAACATACGAAACCAAAAATAACTCGCTTTAGGGTAGGTCTTCGTCATTTTTTTAAGCCAACCTTTTCTTTTTTTCTGCCTAGTTTCAGAGTAAAATCACAGCTTTCATAATCAGCTTTAAGTTAAAATTAAAGACGTGCAAAATTCACATAAAACTTACTTTGAACACCAAATCAAAATGCAGTTGTTTGGCTAGAACCGTAAACATAGATAATCCACTCAGCATTCTCTTCATTAAGTCGATACCTTGACAAGCAAGATTTCATCATCAGCTGACAATTTATCAAACAACATGCAGATGCTCAGGCTGAATAAAAACTTGAAAGATAAATAAACCAGAGGGGAAAAAGATCTGCCTTCAAGAAAAAAACTTAAGCAACCATTATCTCCTTCAACTCTGCAATAACTTGAGGGAGATGTAAGGATTGTAAAAGCCTTCTCCCTGGTTTCACAACACAGCCAAAAACGTGCAATGATTATGATAATCACCACTTTGTGTAGAGAGAAAACGGCATTGGTTTCGTACCTATAGACAGGCTACATGTACGAAACCAGTGATTAGTAAACTTAATATGTTTTTGTTTGTATTTGTGTGTGAAATGAGTAGATATGAGAGAAGTAGTGAGCTGTTTGATTGTTTCTTATAGGTAAAGAACAATGAAATTGGATGATTTACATGTGCTCAAGCAAACATGATTTGGCAGCCTAACCCATACATTTCTCCAAATTATTGTTTTTTTTTTTTTTTCCATTAAATTATTTTTGTTATTACTTTGGTATTTTGATTCAGTGTATCATTTTTTTAGTTTATTATTCGGCGTATCTAGGCCTGGACATTCGGGGTCCTAATCGGGTTTCGGTTTAGTCCAATCGGTTTTCGATTTTCGGGTTTATCAAAATCAGCCCCATTCGGGTTATATGAAAATTCGGTTCGGGACCGGTTCGGGACCGGTTCGGGTTCTGTCGGATTCGGATCGGTTTAGTAAATCTTCAAAGAACCGGTAGAACCCAATGTACTTTCGGGTTCGGGTCCCAATCGGTTCTTCGGTTTAAATGTACCTGATTTATATCTACTTTGTAACTAAAATCGGTTCTTTGGTTTTAAAATACTTGATTTCTATCTATTTTGTAACCAAAACATAAATAAAATCGTTTCAAAAAAAAAGAAAGGTACATCAAATGTGATCATTCAAAATCAAGTGAAAGGTAAACATAATTATTGATCGAAAGAAATCCAAATAAATGAAAGCACGGAACGAAAATCAAGTTCTCATGAAATGAAAAACATTATTCAATGAAAACAAAACTCAAATCTAAAAACTTCAACCTTCAACCGCCACCTTCAACCATCAATCTTCATATAATAGATAATTATTTAGATGTTCAATTTATTTTGAATACATATTAGGAATTGAGATCATGTTTGGTACAAGTTCTTTTTGGAAATTTTGAATGTTTCGGGTTCTATCGGGTATCCATTTAGGTTCGGATTCGGTTCGGATAATACCCATAACCCGAAATACCATAAAACAAGATCCATTCGGGTTTTATGTCGGGTTCAGATCGGTTCGGATTCATTTTTATCGGATTGGATTCGGTTCGGATTTTCGGGTTCGGTTTATTTGCCCAGCCCTAGGCGTATCAATATTTAACTCCAACATTATGAAGTAATTATTGGAACTTCACACATAAACACAAGGAAAAAGACAGTACAAGTGTCACTCACTCTACATCCTCATCTTCATCTTCTTCTTTCTTATGTTCATTATCTACTGATAATTAGGGTTTATTCCCAGACCTCCATAGTAAAAGTAATGTCCCCAATCATCATTCTTATTAACCTCAGTCAGCTTCAATGCTCTTGACCAAAAGCACCACCAAGAATCCATAGTTGAGACAAGCTGAACTTATTTAGGCTTTGTACTTTGGATTCCCAAACATTTAGCTATATAAAAGTTATTCAATAGTCCATGGCTTCACCTGTTTGTAGTATGGGCCGGGTCTATTAACAGTTATATATCTGTATGTTTTGCTTCTTTTTGTGGAAATTAATGTTTTATTTTCATAAGTAAAATAACTAATATTTCTTATTTTAAAATTGGAATTTTTTTAAAAAACATGTTTCCTAAATTTCCATTTGCTCACATCTATGGAGGCCGTTGCCACTTATCCTTTTAAAACTTCAGGTTTATAAGTAGAGAGAGCTCTCAAGCCTCTACAGTCTTGAAAAACAATACAACCTTGTGAACTTCCTATAGAAAAAGATTGGACCCTATCCGCAGACTTGGCCCAAGTTAGATCGTTTAACTAACATTTGGCTAAAGGAAAGACGAGACTAATCCTATTATGTTGCTAGTTGCTACAAGAAAGAATCACATGATAACCAAACCGATTCAACCAACAAAGGGATATGTAAACCCTTTTCTTCTTTAGAACCGAAACATAACACAAATCTTGAGAGAAGGTACGCTCTGCATCTAGAACAATGATATCATACTGGAGAAGGCCCAAACTCGTCGCAAGCCAAGCCACTGCTGCCATACAACGTTAATCCTGAACTGGATTCCATTAAACTTCTCAAACCTGAAAGAAAAAAGACAAGCAAAAGAACTAATCAGTAGGACACCTTCAAGAAGAATACAGTGTAAATTTATTATACACAAATAAAGGTTTAAACTTTACCACCTAAATGGATTACACACTCCCAAAGATGATAGTAAGTGATTTGAATGATTTGATTAAGGTACCTTGCTTTATCTTGAGACCACTCTGCTTAAAAAAACTGATCTTTACACAAAGAAGAACCATTGCTTGAGAACTTGATCATCCACACTAGTTTCTAGCCTAAAAAATACACGTTACCATAGAGATAACATCCAATGATTATACCATGTAACATTACATATCCCTTCACGAATTAACAAAAACATTATCCCTTGATTCTAATAAACAAGGATTGATAAACATACTCCGATCAATCCAACAACCCCGAGAAACTCCAGCCAAGTAGTTTTTTTTTTCTATACAATAATACTTGAAATGAAAAACATAGTCACTCCAAGTGAAGATGATAGTAGTTCTGGCTATTAACAATCGAAGAAGACGACGACGATGATGATCTCTCATAATATAATATCTCAGGGGGTGGAACACATATATAGTTCCAGAACCATGCCACGAACCGACCAAGCTCTTGAAGTGGAAAACAGCAGACGAGCTGCAACATCTCGCCGCTTCTGATTCGTTCCGACGCCGGGATCCACCGCTGAAATATATCCGCAGAGAAGTGGGCTACGGACATCACCGTGTCGCCTCGGAACACCATGTCTCTCTTTGCACAAACGAATCTTCGTCTTATCTCAACAAGTTTGTTTTTTTCTTTCTTTCTTTCAGAATCGATATCTTTTGATTTGTCTTTGTGTGTGACTCTCTGTGTGTCTTTTTGTCTTAAAATA